>NW_022602754.1:0-27783 GCF_008692095.1 Etheostoma spectabile | reverse complement strand
GAACATGAACAGAAGTTTCACATAATTGTCGGTTGTTCTCATTCATAGTCTTAGAGAAATTCAAACCCAGATTTCCAAATCAGTGTTTTATTCACATAAATGTTTTACAAAAGTCAAGTAAAAAAGGCTTCAATCATACATACCAGCATTTAAATATCTAGAAACTGAAAGTGCATGTGAAACTCAGATTTAGCAACTTCTGTAGGCTATTACACCGCTTTGGCCTGCTGGTACTGCGTGAGGCAGTATTGACTCCCATTATCAGTTAAGACGTATTTATGCGTATATGAGGAACTAAAGAAAAAAAAAAAAACATGCTGCATGTCTACAGTTCAAAGCACACGCCCCCGAGCAAACACAAATGCGAGTTAAAGCTGTGTGTGAAGTCACACGTAAATCTTTTCTTTGGTGCCTCCCTCTGATGGTGACACCGAGGTCGCTTTTGGTGCGGGGCTGAGGTCGTAAGCAACGCCCGGTGACTGAAAGCAGACAGGCAACCGTTGTTAGACACTGAGAAGTAAAAGAGCACAAATACAAAGCATTTAAGAAGTATCAGATCCTACTAATACCAATACTACACTGTTAAAATACTCTGTTACAATAAAGCCCTGTGTTGAAAAGTATGTAAGTATCATCAGGAAAACGTCCTAAAAGTATTAAAAGTAAAAGTACTCGATGCAGAAAAATCCTCACTTTATAGAAAGGTGTGTGTTTACTGGTCTACTCATCTCAGTTGGACTCATAGGCTGTTATACTTTTGGCCAGTTCAATTTATAATAAAACATTTTTTTCATATGTTTTGTGTGCAAAAATCTAGTAACTAAAGCTGTATAAATTTTCTCTCTGAAATGTGCTGAGTCAATTGAAAGTGTCTTTTAAAGAAAAGACTACAAGCCAAATACAAGTACCCTCAACATTTGTACTTAATACAGTACTGGAGTAATGTTCTTAGTAGGGGTGCATGATATATCGATTCATATCGTTATCGCAGTATCACGTTGAGAACTAGTAGATTGAAAGTATCCCATATATGCAGTATGCATATTTTTTTCTCTATTTATTTTTTGTGTTCTAATATGTCCTGTTCTGTAGACATGCTCTTTTTATAATTTTTACACTGTAACCAGTAAAACATGTCCTGTTCTGTAGACATGGTAGTACTTAGTTTAGTCAGTTTGAAATAACCCTTGTGTTGTAAGAACTTGATCTATTTTGATGCATTTGCCCATAAGTTAGTATTTTATATAGTTTAAAAAATATTGAAATGAATATCGATATCGTGCTAGCAGTGTGGATGAGTGACTCTAAATGTTGAGGGGACTCACTGTGATTGTCCCATCTTTCACCATTTCTTTGAAAGCCAGTGACTTGAGGATGCCGCCAACGACCAGGACCCCCCCCCCTATCCAGGCTACAAACAGCGCAGGGCCAAACGTGTCTGTGGAGACGACCACACCGTTCAGCCCAGACAAACCTGCAGTCCGGCATGCAAATAATACGGAGAAAATGCAGGTAAATATCATCTTTATATCTTACGTGGGTAATCCTCCTCCCTTCCTCCACAAGCCTCCCTGCATGTTTCCTCCACCAAGCCCTCCTTGCATGCTGGACATCCTGAAACTGGCCACAATCTGATTTGCATAGATGGAAGCTCCTGCAATGCCACACACACTGAGAGAAGGGTACAGAGTGACACACACAGGAAGTCAGTCCGTGTTTTCCCCTGCAGAAGACTTCCCTGGATACATGTGGCTGGGTTTAGGGGTGCATACAAATGCAATTTAACTAATTTTGAAACTCTTTTAACTGTATCTGTGTCTATACGTTGGAAAAGATAGAGCAATAAATAGCTATAATAATGATAATATATAATAATATATAATAATAATATAATATATAACAGCTAAAATAAAAAAAAGGTCCACTAAAGCCAACTGCAATCATTAGCTCCAAGGATATTCATATATGCTCACACGTTCTACATTCGTTTTGCCCAAAACGGCTTAATGCTGCACCTTAGCCTTTTAAAATTAATGTGCTGTATTTATATAGCGCTTTTCTAGTCTTAACGACTACTCAAGCGCTTTTTTACATCATACATTCACCGTTCACACACATTCATACACTGTGGCCGAGGCTGCCAGCTGCTCATCAGATAACACTCACACACATTCACACTCCGATGCGCAGCACCGGGGGCAACTCTGGGTTCAGTGTCTTGCCCAAGGACACTTCAACATGAGACTGCAGGGCAGGGATGAACCACCAACCTTCGATTGCAGGCAACCGCTCTACACTGAGTCACAGCCGCCCATATTATATCAGGAGAAACACACTTTATGAAACACACTTCATAAAGAAACTGTTAATGTCAAAGATATTCAATCTAGTCCCATTAAATGAATTAAGGCCAAGTTAAAATGCCACGTAATTCAAAACTGCAACTGCCACACGTGACCTGTTCCTTTCTTCTATGTGTGATTGGGTCTATGCTGTGTTTCTGTTTAAATTGTAACTGTGTGCCGTCTTGGCCAGGTCTCCCTCCAAAAAGAGATTTCAATCTCAGAGACTTCCTGGTTAATAAAGGTTAAATAAAAATAAAAATAGATCAGTGAGGCCAAAGTAAAAAATCTGATATTTCGTTTCACATTCTCCGTTTCTGTTATTTCTGTTTTTGTGTAACCGTACCGCCGATGATGAACATGATGCCAGCGGTGAGCTCATCTTGGCCTTGGTGGTGTCCGCCATGCTGTTCATCGTGGGCAGGTCAGTGAGACACGGATATCACGGCTCCGACCCCCACACCACCCCACTATCATCGGGCTCGCACCGCCTGGAAAGATCCTAGTGCACAGAAACCATCCCAGAGATACCTCACATTAGTTCATTGGACCTTCCTGGACAACAAGCTCTGCGTTGCTTATAATCTGACATAACCCATGCGTCTGACAATGAGACTTATATTCTGCCTTTAGACTTTATAATGCCAGACTTAAATCTTCAAATCTAGGAGATGCTGTCAACATGTGTTTGTTCTGATAAAGCCAGCTCTCCCGCTGTAGGTGTGCTGCAGGACCTGCCCTCCGCCTGTTGTTTGTTCTGTTTCTGATAACTGTGTTGACTAAGTCTGGCCTGCTGTCCATTAGAATGACCAGATGCACTGGTGCTAAAGCAAATACTGATAGGATTGGGCTCGACACGGAACAAGAGTTAGTATACAGACAGAAAACATAGTAATTTAAAAAGTCATCCGTTAAAAGAGCTTTGATAATCATTTACACTAAATAGTTGTACGGAGAGAGAAGCTTTTGGCTTCCCGTTGTGAATTTATCTCATTCATCCTCTCAGGTCCTCAAAAACGAAAAGTTCCTCCTTTTTTTTTTTTTTTAACCATTCCATTCTTTGTTTTAACCCTCATATTTTCCCCTGAAATTGCCTTTAAAGTAAACAAAATATTATGTCTACACTACATGACACATGTATTTGTTCCAGAACTTTATTCATTCAGCTATTTGGCTCTGTTGAGTGACATACTTTTTTATTTACTTTTAAGTAAGTAGTTAAAATGGTTCTGGTAGGTTTCACAACCAACAGGCGCTCACTGCTTTACATACTATTTTAAAAATATGTGGCAGGAAAGAGATCCAGAGGGAGAAAAGGTTGACCTTCTGTGTTACACGTGTCGTGCGTGGATCCCATGCAACTGAATGAGACCTGAGAACCCTCCTGCCTTGTCATTGGAGAAGAAGGCCCTCTTGAATATTAGCAAGTAGTGAGAGAACTTTCTCGTAGCTCGGTACTGGACTGGTCCGTTCCAACTTCCTCAAACGTTGTTAATCGCTGCATCACTGTCCTTGCGATCTGTGATAGGTCAGTTGGCAGAGGGGGCGCCCATATATAGAGGTTTACTCCTCGACGCAGCAGGCCTGGGTTTGACTCCGACCTGCGGCACTTTGCTGCATGTCATTTCACTCCCCCCCCCCCTTCCTCTCCCCTTTCACTTCTTCAGCCATCCTGTAAAAACCTCAGGAGGCTGTGGTCTGGACAGTGATGGTCACTTATCCTGGACCCAGTTTGTGTTTAATGATCAGAACAGCAATAGTCTGGATGTAACCGATCCCTGGAGAAGCTCTGAAATAGAATAGAAGAGAGTCTTGTCCTACCTGAGAAGCCCAGGAGGCCGTAGAGCGGGCGACACTCGGTGAATCCTGAGGAAGCGGTCTCACAGTCCTGCCACAGACCCTTGTAGGTGTAAACAGACGTCACCACGTCCCCCTGCCTGTCCTTCACACTCCAGTTGTTCATGGCAGTAGCTGCGATGAGGGCTGCCGCACCCATCAGGCCCAAAACAAATCCGCCGTTCTGCAGAACTGAAGGCGCCATGGTCGTTTCCTCCCTCAGAAGTTAGGAAATATAAACTACTAGGAGGCACAGTGTGTGTGTGCAACAACGGTTTGTGCCCAGTTTACACAGTTATACAGAGCCTAACACTGAAACTATAGCTGCATGTGAAATTGAGTTGAAGTGAAGTTGCCAAAGGTGAGCAGGTGCCTGTGGTGTGAGGGCAGAGAATGAAAACGGGCAATGTGGCACCTTGTAGTGATGGTGGCCGTTGGGCGGAGGCCGTTGGGTTTCACCCAGTGGGCGATGCAGCAGCGTGGGTTGGGCTACCATGTGCTGAGAGGTGTGGACACAGTGGTGATAGGCGCACCTGGCGCCTAAATGAGAACTAACTGTTTAAATGTAAATACGGGAAAACTGAATCACTCCACAGGGCTTTAGGTAAAGCGCCAACAGTCGGTCAGAGAGTGAATTGTGCAGTCACGTGCCGTGCCAACACCCTCACACACTCACAAAACGATGCAGAAAGACAAACATGCAAACACACAGAGAGGAGGCAGAAATGAGTTTGTCACACTATCAGATCTAACTAAATGGACTAGCAATACAAACACAGAAAATTGAAAATAACACACAAGACAGGTGACAATGACGTTATCCTGGACCGCATGTTAAAGTTCATATCAGGGCTCAAGGTGGTCCTTTAAAAGGACAAGAGAACCTTTTTGACATCCACTAAGAGGTCAGAGGTCAGCCCCAGAGCTGCATCCCTGGACCTTTGAAGAAGAAAAATTAGTGTTTTTGCCCGTGGACACATTGGCGATATGACATCTTTAAATCTGGCTCTTCATCACAGGGCTGGGCAATATATCAATGTTAAATCGATATCATGATATGTGACTGCATCGTCTTAGATTTTTACATCGTAATATGACAACAACGCGTGGTGTCTTTCCTGGTTTCAACATTAGAGGAAAGTGAGGCCACACTGTTCTGGTTGTTCTATTATTTGCCTTTAACCATTTAGTCATTATATCCTGATAACTGATGACAATTGTATCAAATCAAATGTAATTGTGTAAATATAGAAAACCCACTCATAATTTGAAATATCAATATCGAGGTATTTGGGACAAAAACATTGTTCTCTTTGATTTTCTCCTGTTTTATAAGAACTTTCTCTTCTCCTGGGCTGCCTAGGGTGTCAAGTGAGGCGTTTTTGCCTTTATTATATTGAATAAAGGCAAAAAATGAACCAAATGTAGCCTACTGACGCAGCATCAGCCGTCAGGTCCTTCCTGTTTATTAATTCTACACCATAGATACAGGTGGAGCTGTCCTACATGGAGAGTTAGAGCTCAGTGGTTTCAGTGTGAGGACTCATACACTCCTTCTTACTAACTTTGAAACAAACAGTGCCTCATTCGACTTCCATGATTCCTATTCACCTAATCACTCTGTCAACAACTGGGGAGGAGAGAAGTTTCTTTTGTTCTCTTATCGTAAGCCTCACTCTCGCTCACACACACACACACACTCACACACACACAACAGTGAAACTCATACAGTATCACCAAACACGACGAGACTAGATAATTTAATTTAGTCATTTGCGTCAGCTCAATGGACTTCTGTTTTTTTTTTTTTTTTTGCATGACAATAATATCTGTTTGTCTTTTGCGTGAGCCTTTGTTTTCCGCCTTATCGGTCAGCTTGTTTAATTAAGAACGCTCAGATGGTCAGAAACAGGAAAACATATGTACTTCCCCAGTTATTATTACACCTGATGTCTGACATCAAATAACATCTAACAAACAGATTGAGAAAACACATTGATAATCAATAGATGTGGGAAAAAAATCCAAAATCCAAACTATAATCCCAGTAAAGTTATTCAACTTCACGCCAATGGACTCATTATCCCAAACTGATGTAGCTGCTCATACATAGACAATGCTTAGACATTTTTTACTCAATTCTTCTGAAAACAACAGACTCCAAAGAAATGAAAAACTCAACTTATTAGACGGTATTTAAGGAAAACATTTATTATTTCCACTTCAAAAACAAAATAGACCTGCACAGTTGTCCTGGGAGACAAACTGTCCAAATGTGAGAATGTAGAGTATGAATAAGGGCTTTTTATGTAAGTATATGTCAGGCTTCCTCTGCCCTCTTAAATCCACACCAGCTGGGTGTTAATCTGACTTATCTAAGGTCACCTGTTGAGTTTGATCATTTCTTTAGAAAAGTTATGCGTGGGCCTTGTACATTGTATGTTTGACTGGCTTGAATTTATGTTTTTGTCAAAAAAATAACATCTCTAAATCTTTGCTCTGCATACACAAGGCAATAAGAATACTTTATTGATCCCCTCAGGGAAGTTGTTGTGGCTCACAGTCAGGATTTAATGTAAAAATGAGAGTAAGAAAAAAGATGGTCAATAAGTCTATAAAGTAACTCAATAAAAAGTAAGATAAAAAAAGAAAGGGAGAAAAAAGTAAGAAAAAAAGAGGTTGCTGCATTCAGCTGCAGCAGCCATGTATGGCATTTTAAAATGTATTTCATATCTGCAGAAACACCAGCCTAACGTTCAGTTTTTGCTGTGATAATTATAGGATGAAAACATAGTAGTGTGCAGCGCAGTTCTTTTTCTGTTGTCATATTACGGGGAGGGGGAGATCCTGTGCGCAAACTTTCCCCGTGGGGACCGCGCAGCTTCACGTGGATCCAACGTGTCACACGCTGGTGCTGGGGAAAGTGTACGAGTCCATGCCGTTCTTGGCCATCCCTCCAGGGAAGAGAATGTAGGCTACCTGTGGCTGTAAACTGGCAGCAGACCATGCGCTACAGCTACACGGCACCACGTATCCCGGGCTGGAGGACGGGTGGGGGTGTGCGTGGGTATGCTGTCCGTGGCAAGCCAGACCCCCGATCCCTCCAGTCTTGTACCCGAACGTGTGCGCGCTGTAGGGCAAAGCGCCGGCGGCCAGAGCGTGCGGGATCTCCGCCATCCGCTGGACAGCTCCGGTGCTGAACTGCGCCACCGGCTCCAGCAGCGAGAATGAAGAGGGGGAGGAGACGGGAGCGAGGAAAGCTCTGGTTTTATCCCCGGGGACAAGAAAGGAGTCCATGGAAAATCCCTTCAAATGCTCCGCCGCGTCCCCAAGTAAAGACGGCAGCGGGAAAACGAAGCGGTCCCTCTTCAGGAGACTCTTGGCTTTGCGCCGTGGTCTGTACTTGTAGTCCGGGTGCTCCTTCATGTGCTGAGCCCGCAGCCTCTTGGCCTCGTCGATGTACGGCCGTTTCTCGGAGTCGGACAGCAGCTTCCACTCCGCGCCGAGCCTCTTGCTGATCTCAGAGTTGTGCATCTTTGGGTTTTCCTGGGCCATTTTCCTCCTCTGGCCTCTGGACCACACCATGAAAGCATTCATGGGTCTTTTGATGTGATCTAAAGGTTTGGCCATCTCAGAAACTGACACATTCATTAATAAAAAAAAACAACAACACACACACCAGCCCAACTTTAAATCAAGTCACCTCCCCAGGAAGCTCATGCTCTTCTCGTGCGTAAAAGGAAAAAAGGTGGTCAGTTCAGAAATATTTTATCTGTCTTTTTGGTAAAAAAAACAAAACAAAAAAAACTCTAACTCCAAATTGACTGAAGCATTTGCACAAAGTGGAACGGAAAAGTACATTAAACGCAAAGCCTGGGCGCATGAATGGGAGTCCCACAGGACCAAGTTGGACGCTTGTTATGGATGATGCTGGATGTCAACCACTCATCACCACAGCACTGTCACGGCGGGCCAAGCCAATGGGAATGAGAGAGAACTGTAATCCCTTCACAATAAGGGACCGGAACATTTCTGAGGGTCTCCCTCCTTCTCCCTCTCCAACAGTTTAGTCTGAGGCGAGGGCAGGCACGGAGTAATCTGCTGCATGACACACGCAGAAAGCCAGAGTCAAGAGCCCCCAAACACCCCCTAGAAAAAGTCTCTACAGTTTGTTATTACTGGGATTTTTCATGGTCAACTGTATATTTTCTGCAAGTTGTATTGTAATGGAGCCATTCAGACTGCTCTAATAAAACACTAATAATTAGTACCCGGTTACATAGGTTTTCTTCCAGGAAACTTCCAAGGAAAGTATTAGGAAATTACAAATCTGCAAGATACCGGTAATGTTAACTGGTTTCTATTCCAACATGGAAGTCTAAATGCTGTTTCAAATCCCTCTTCAACCTACCAGGAATTCAATTCTGGATATTGAATCCTAGTGGAAAATTGAGTCAAAAAGTAGTGCAGGCTAAAATCATTGTTTTTTTAAATTGCAGAATGTAACTACTAGAGCTGTTGGGTCCTTGTAAACTTTGGAGTGTGGTCTAGACCTACTCTATCTGTAAAGTGTCTTGAGATAACTCTTGTTATGAATTGATACTATAAATAAAATTGAATTGAAAATTGAATTGAATGTAACCCCACCCCCCAAAAGTTGCTAAAGTTGCATAATGTTACAGAAAATACAGAGGACATGACCCTGCCATGAACCAAATTAGATGAAATAGGCCATTGGTTAGGAGTTTTTTTTTCTTCTTTTTCTTAATATTGTACTTATCCTTTATAAAAACATGTCCTCAAAACTGACACAACAACCACTCGTTTAAATTCTTTCCCATGATGCCATGCAGGTTTCTTATGTATAAATATGTAGAAGCGGCTCACCTCTCCCTCCTCCAAAATCAATATCAATCTCAGCCGTAGCTCACTTGCCCTGGGTGGACTCATCGGTTGTTAATAGTTTTCATAATTACTGTACCTTATCTGATCAAATATACGCTTGCCATCTCGTCTGTTATTGGAATGACATTGATGGAGAAAAGTCTGGAAATAACTTCGAACTCTAAATGATGTATAGTAAACTGGCATGTGCACACTGCTACTCAGAAAAAGATGTAGGGGCTTATAACTACAGGGGATTACTGTATAGAGTACATACTCAGGAATTCAATGCCATCTTTCTGGGTGTCAAAGTGGAAGCTGCCAGGCTGTCTCCAAGGCACCCAAAATGGCTTCTACAAAAAGGATTATTACCATGACAGAAGCATGATGTGTTTCCCCCGTAGACAGACTTGTGGTTTTAGGTTGTGGTAGCGGTGATAAACTTGGATATCAGGGTACCTGCGAGGAGGAGGCCTTTATTTCATTTACCTCCCACAACCGAAGGCGCCGCGGGCCTCTCCAAAGGCAAAATAAATGGACATAAAAGATCCAGTGGTGCATCAGTGGCGGAGATGATAAGACGTTTCAGAGAGAACGGAAACGGGCTGGAGGGATAATAAAGTGATCGGCGGCAGGGGGGGGGGTCAGACAGTTGATCTGTCTCCTCGTGGCTGGGCTGTTATCTACTGTGCCATAGGTTCAGGCCTTCACATGCAGGAGGCATCCACTGCCACACAGAGGCAATGATTACTTCCAGAGAGGAACCGTGTTAGAGAGTTTCGGACGGGGAGAAGAAAAACTGTTCGAGGAACAGCAACGTGAGAGTAGACCCGAAGGGCAGTGTGGAGAAATCTGTTTCCTGCAAACTATCATCTGTCAAGAGGAGAGTTTTCAGATGGGAAAAACACAGAGACGATGTGTTTTTCCGTACAAGTTAGTGTTTTGGTGTGACTTCTAAGTAAAAAGGGCAGAGCATTTTGACTCTGGAGAGATGAGGGGGAGAAGAAAAAAGAAAAAAAAAGGGTAATAAGAAAAACTGCCAGCAGCACAAAATGGCTGTCGTAATCCGGTTATCCCCAGGCTCTAAAGATACTGGTCCTCTCCTTAGGAGTCTATCTTTTCTTCTTATGTCAAAACTGTCCTCCATGCACTCAGGTGGATTAAGGAGTCACACTGTAGAAAGAAATTGACAGGTACAGAAAGACCCGGGGGTGAAAAGGGAATGAAAGACGACACAGAGAGGCAGGCCGGGGAGCTCGGCCCGGGGAAGTGGGCCAACATCTGTCAAGAAAAGAATCTATCAAGTCGACTCCACGCTGGAGGAAGAACATGCTGATGTTCTTTTTCCTAATTTACTGTATTGATTGAGTGAATAATTACTGGCAGAGCTAAGTACGTATCTTATGAAATGTATTTTCTTTCTTTCTCTGAACGTCTGAAGTGGATTGTTTACTGATGCGGATGCATTATCTCACTCAGGTTATATTGGGTTTAATGGCAGCTCCTCATGAGAGTCCAATAATTCTATTAGAGTAAATTGCCTTCTGGATAGATCAAATATGCATATTGTCTACCTTTGTTGAAAATGACAAAAGGCTCTTCTCCACATTGCAAGCGTAGAAGGAGAAGCTGCTGCAGGACATGCTGTTATTGACATTGCCCGGGTGATTCCTTTTTTTTTTTTTTTTTTTTCGCAGACACAAATGCCAAAAAATGACCTAGTTCCAGCTTCTTCGTTGAGAGGATTTTTTACTTTTTCTTAGTTTTATGTGAGAGTGAAGTTTATATCTATGGATTTGAACTCCTAGTTAAAAAAGAAGCAATATTAGGATGTCACTTTGGGCTTTTTGGGTAATTTTGATGGGCATTTGTCTCCATTTTCTGACTTTTTATAGACCATACAAATAATCGATTCATTGAAACAATAATGATTTGATTCACTGACATTAAGTGTAATTGTTAGTTGCAGTCCTATATCATTTTAAACGTGATCATTTTTCTCACAAGCCTTACTCAGATTAAAAAAACCCCAAAGCAGACGTGATGAGATGAAGGCCAAGGTCCCTATGTGGGCATGTGTCTTTGTTGTGATTTAACACACTTTTATTTCATGAAAATCAATTTGAATGGAGTGATTTAAAAAAAAAAGGTGCACACTGGAATTATATTACTTCTATATGGTGAACTGGTGAATGGGTTTTCTCTTCTGATTATGGGGAAAGTTCAGATGCACTCTTATTTCAAATTTTGTCATTTCAGCTCCAAATAAATACACTGAAAGTCCAAAACTACATTGAAGTCTAACAAGAGTTCCTGACACTTCTGAGCAGCCCATTAGGAAACATTTCAGGGGGAAAATCCCCAAGATTTTCAGTGCTCTGGGGGGATTTCACTAAATCGCGTGCTTATTCTCATGAGACTTAGGAAAAGCAAAGCGTTTTTAATAGCTTTCCCCCTGACACATTGATGGGGGAATATGCTTTGGCTCTGTAGATATCTTCAATCCCGAGAGGTTAGGAGAGAGGGAGAGAGAGAGAGATCCGCTGCCTGCCAGTACACTTTTCACAAGGCCCCATCTGAACTAAATTAATACACTTCCTCTAACATGTGAGGATAAACCTGAGGGCCACATTACTGTGGCAGCCCCTATCAGCCCGCTTGTAATACAACCGAGTCAGCAGTCAATGAGATACATTTGCAACCAGGCATTTGTCAGCGACTCAGTGCCACAGAAGCAGGAGATTTAAAATGTCCTGCAGTAAATTAAGTCCTGCTTGAGAAGTGAAAGGTGCCGGCTAAGCAGGCGGCTGCTTTACTTTAAATGACAGACTGGTTAAGGGGGTGATGATGGTGTGGTGATGGAGGGAGGAAGGAAACTGAACCAGGGCTAGAAGCATTTTTTTCCCCCCTGATTACAGCGCCAATGCATGTAGAAAAATGTAAATATGTTAGCCTTCAGAGACTGAAATAGTTATCGCTAAACCCACGACTCCAGGATTAACCTGATATGTATATAAATTATCATCTACTCATTACAACTAACAGCATTCTGCACTGAACTATGGCAGAATATTAAACTGTCCACTGCCTTTAGCAGACACTAACGTGATATGACTCAGGATCTGTGATAGCTCTGAAGGGCATGAGTCAAGCTTAGTAGAGAATGGGCCAATTTGTAGCAGATCTTTGGAGTCATTATCTAGTTAAAAGATGCTACCTGAGGTTTAGAACCCTGTCGATAGGAAGCAGAGGAACTCAGCTCTCGCCCTGACCACTGGGGAGAAGGGATTTGTCGTGAGAAATGGAGAAATAGCATGCATAGTACCTAAAATAATTATACATTAGTAATGAAATATGGGTGATGGGTTATCAACATTTGAAATATCATTTAAGTGTTTTTCAGTTGCAAGGTCCCTTGTGTCGTCTTTGGGTCAAATTTGACCAGTTTTTGTAGTTTTATATCAGAAATATGGGTTTCTTTGAACCAAAATGCCCAAATATAACATGGATGCATGGATGGACGCTGTATGGAACCAATACAGCGTTCTTCGCAGGGAAAATAAATGACACATTCATTGAATTTTGGGTGTTCTTTTGAAAAACATGTTTAAATGATTTTTAAACAGTATCCTGAAATAAACCAGTCTGCGATCCACTCAACATCCTTCGACCTTAATCTTTTTAATTTGAAAATGAGGTATAATGTTATATAAATTAGGCTTGTTGACTATGAATTTAAAACAAAACGTGTTAAAAAAAAAAGTGACAAAAACGTTTAAGAAAGTTACAAATACGTTTTCAAAGAGCCACAAATGCGGAAAAAAAGCACCAACAATTAATATTCACTTTTGACCTGGATGGACAACAAGTTCATGGTCAAAGGGAAGACAACACACGGGTTAGTCAATCAGACACCTCTTTATATTGGCTTTTTAACCAAAAATGCTTTGATGTCGCCCCAAAATGGCCATTGCAATTGCAATAAAATAAAAGCAGAATATGTTGTCTATTTACATTCTTCAATTCCCCAATTTTTGTCAGCAGGTTTGTCAGCAGTTGATTTTTTACTGTAGTTTTGAAGAAATTAAAGGAAACGTGGCCGCCGAGAAAGAGGAAACAACATGAGACGTGAAAAGATCCAAAACACTGGTATGGACCTTTACTTTTATCTCTCTTGGTTTGGTCTTGAAATGGGATTACAGTATCCATTTGAAAGATGTGAATCATCAGCAACATCTCTTCCCGCCCTGTTAATAGGGCAATGAGTTTCTCTTCCACTAGGAATGTGGAAGAGAAACTCGTTGCTGTAATAACAGGGCGGCTACAGGGGAAGTGGCAATATTCAGAAATTCACACACTTCATAGCATGAAGTCACTCTGCAAATGATAGAGCATAGCACCACTAAGAGGCTTATGGAAATAATGGAAATAGTGTAGCTCCCGTGGCGATGATATGCTTGCTGTAAAAGAAAAGCAAAGAGTGGTATTTACCGAAATATCTCCTGGACTTGTGTTAAGCAGAGCAGTGGCTGTCCTGAGCCAGGCTGGAGGGAGGGGGGGCACAGATGCTGTCACAACAGCAAGCTCAGATAAGCCCCCACTGGGGGAGACAGAAAGGCATTAAGTGAGCATATCTTTAAAAAGTCTGATGCTCCTCCTGAGTCACCGGGCTGAGAATGTGCACAGAATAATTATAGGCAGTGGATTTAGACCAGAACATTTGGCTGTGTTCATTCGTAGGCATGTTTTTCACCTCTTGGAAATCTGATGATAAGTTTTCCCTAACACATGGGATGTGCAGTTTAAAGAGAGAGGAACTGTTAGAAGCCAGTGACCCACAGAACTACTGTGCATGCACTGCCTTCTTTTTCTGTAGGGTAAACCTACACAATATATCTGTTGTTTGAAAAAGTAGGCAGCCATACTTGAGCTAAAATGTGATCTTAATAAGACTAAAGTATCAGTTTGATGTAGATAAAAAGGGACCTTGTGCAGAAAATAACGCTAATAGCTAGTATATAATTACATTAACAAAGAAACAATCAACAGAAACCCCCTAATTGTAGTACTGGCAAAGCCCACTAGAGACCAGTATAACAATGCTAGTCTGGATAGAGTCTGGATCATGCAGCCGTGTCTTTCTTAGGTCTGTTTTGCAACATACATTTTTTAATGATTGATTTGCTTATTTGAGTGTCCTGTACCAGATGGTGCCCAGCCCAAATGGGCTCATGAGACACTGGACAGCAACCAGGATGGCCATATGACAAATAGCGTGTGAAAAGTGTGAATGTTCAAAAGGAAAACATGTCAACACATTCACTTTCCATATCAAAAAGGTTTTATAATGTTGGGTACAGTGGTCGCTGTCTTAGCTTTCAGGCATTTTCTATAAATCCTGCATTGGAAAATTGTCTTCATTAAAGAGCCAACTACACATATAGCCTACCTACAGACAACAAAAATGAATAGGGTTCCTAGACGGTATAAAAATATATATGTTTATATGTTTAATTTAAATAAATAAAGTCACTGTACGTGGGGCAATGACATTTTTCGTCAACAATACCATGATCCCAAAAAACACACACTGCTCTTCAGGAAAACGATGGGCTCGTCCGGGATTTGAACCCGGGACCTCTCGCACCCAAAGCGAGAATCATACCCCTAGACCAACGAGCCACACCAGTTCCGTCTGAATATACTGTAAAAGAACCTAGGCCTACCAACTGCTGCTGAAAAAGACGGATAGGTTGTCTATCTTTTTTTAATATTGTCCAAAACATATTATCTCGGTTATTTACGTTACATAGCACGTTGAAATTAGTAACAAACACATACTGTTCTGAGTTTACCATTAATGAACAAATTAGTTCCACTTAACGTTCGGTAGGCATTTGAACTTAACACTCTTTAATTAAAGGCTATAGTCACCAATGCGTTTTATCAATATTCAGGCCCATAATGTTTATTTTAAAAAACATTAATCTTAAAATCATTGTGTTGTGGTAAAAATATTACTCTCCGAGTCAAGAGGGAGCATTAGCACCATCTTTTGATCAGTTAATGTTACTAATGCAAATTCAAAAGTTCTCGGATAAATGAATGGAAGAGCACTTAAGCAATTTGCCTGCGTCATTGTATTTCAGCCAAACGTACAGTTATACTCCACTGAAAAAACTTTAATAATAGATTATGCTAGGCTATGGGCATATTCATACTCAATCAATTTTAATACAGATGTTTAACAAGCTAATGCAATGTAGGCCTAAAAGGTTTGCATGTGGCGATGAACCAACAGGTAATTATCAAAAGAATCTGCAGCTCCTCTCTGCTCAATTTTTTTTAACGATAGGCCTACATTAGACCCAAACTATACTATAGTAGACACCAGCCTATTATCAGTGGCGTAGTCAGATGTCATAAACATTGGGGGTCAGCCCAAACCTATGGGGGAAACAGATGTTCTGGAGGAAAAAAAGCTGGGATCCTTGAGGTGACAACAATTGTTGGGGGGGGGGGGGACGACGACTACTCTCTACCACCAGCTGTATGTCTGTTTCATTCTCACTATAAAGTGTTCTTAGAACTGTGTGTAACTTTGAGACAAAGTTCACCCATATGTGTTAACATAGGCTACTTGGCTCATAGCTGTGATTGAACGTGGTAAAGTTGGTTTTATATTGGACGTTGGCTATACATTTTTTCCCAAAAACTCCATCCAATGATTTTATATGTAGGCTATTTCTTTATGTAAATAAATGCTATAAATCTATTATGCGGCTTGACCTTTTGACCTATTCATGTCAAAACATTGTTGGTACACTCAGCTAACTTTCTTACACATTGCACAAAACTTATTTTTTTTAAAAACCCATCCTTTCATTTTTAATAATTTTGTCATGTAAAAAAAGTCTATTAATCTATTACGCGGCTTGACCTTTTGACCTATTCACATCAAAACATTTTGGTGCACTCAGCTAACTGTCTTACACATTTCACTAAACTTATTTTTTCAAAAAACACATCCTTTGATTTTTTTTATAATTTTATGTAAAAACGTGCTATGCTATTGACCTTTTAACCTATTCATGTCAAAACATTTTTGTGTCTCTAAGATTTTGAGTTTGTTTTTGCGAGATCTCCAGTTTTATTTGTGAGCTCTTGACTTTGACATGCAGAAAAAAAGGCTAACCTAGCAAGCTAGCTAGATACCACGCCAGCTGGTTAGCTAGTATTTGGCTAGCCAGTAGCACGACATGATTACATCTCCTTGGTTGTCTAAATACATCCAACGTTTATTTTGACAAGCATTACTAATTACTACATGCCAAAGTAGTGTTATAATGGACATTGTTGTTGACTGTTAATGTCAATGACTGCAGGCTAACATTAGTAGCTAGCTAATATCTAGCTAGTAGCATGACATGATTACATCACCTTGGTTGTCTTAATACATCCATCGTTTATTTGATAAGCATGACTAATTAATACATACCAAACAGAAGTGTTTTAATGAACAATGTCGTTGACTGTTGATGTCAATAGCGTTAATTTGTGTTGTCGTAGCAACATGCTCGTTCATGAGCTTCTTTCTCATGTCTCTTATGTAAGTAAGTAGTAGCCTATCGTTCTCTTTTTACAGCCATGGTATAACTAGCTAGCTATGAAGAAAATATTCACTAACGGTAAACTTTGTGTTTTATTGTTCCTGATCGTTTACATGCGTATCAAAATAAACGATGAATGTATGTCTAGCTAGCTAGCTAGCAAGGTTAGCCTTATTGTTTGTTGGAGGTGCAAGAACTTGCAAATAAAACTCAATATCTTGCAAAACAAAGTCAAGATCTTGCATGTTTTATTAATTTTCATTTTTTTAAATTTGTTTTTTTTAACAAATAAGCTTTGTGCAATGTGTCAGAGAGTTAGCTGAGTTCAACAAAAGTGTTTTGATATGAATAGGCTAAAAGGTCAAGCCGCATAATAGATTTATAGCATTTATTTACATAAAACAATAACTTATAAAAATCATAGGATGGAGTTTTTGAAAAAAGAAGTTTAAGTAAGGACATTAATGAGGTTATTTAAAGACTTTTATATGACGCAGTATGATTCAGAAGTAGATCTATCAGAAGGACAATTTGAAGCCTTTTTTGCTAATATAAATAACCCACAGTTGTACAAGTAGCACAGATAAAGAGAGCTATTACCAAAGGAGAAGTTAGAGATGCAATAGCATGAATATTATAAGAAATATGTTTAATTATTGGCACCCTTACTGACAAAAGTATATAAAGAGTCATTTGATGTGGGGCAACTACCAGAGATGTCTAATCAGGCTTTATTTACGCGGATCCTAAAGAAAGACAGAGACCCTGTAGACCGGGGAGCTATAGACCCATAAGTTAAATAGACGTTGATGGCAAAATTCTTACTAAGGTGCTTGCCACAAGAATAGAAGGATCTATGCCATATATAGTGCATGCAGATCAAGTGGGCTCTTCATCAGATAATGTTAGGCGGTTATTACATCTTATGTGAGACGGGTATGGCTGCAGCCTGGAGCATCCCATCTCGTCCGTCCCGTCTCATCCGGTCCCGTCTCATACGGAGGTGTGTCCAACGGTAAAACCAGAGGGTCAAAATTACGATATCGCGAATAATTTTCCAGATGGAGTCACGGGTAAATTCGTGACCACATTTGTTGCAATCAATTTGAAAAACGTTAAAAAACTGTTAAAGTAACCATTTTGCCATACATAGTTTGCTCATTTCTGAATGTTATGCTTGTGTTGTTCCATATTAACGTGGCTACATCTGATGAAACCTGCATCAGCGACGCAGCCGATTCTGCGACTAACGGCAGGATCTCCTGAGGAGGGATAACAATCATAGACCGTTAATATCAATAATATACGGTCTATGATAACAATCCACGATCTGCACACACAACAAGACTACAAAAATAAACATGTTACACTCTTTCCAAGACTTTTTAATTGTATATTCTATATTGTTTTCACACTTCACTGGGACATTGCTGCAAATAACTGCTTATCAGCATGGCGAGAGCATTCGACTGTAGCTCTACAGTCGCTGCCTCGGCTGTCGGCTCTCTGGGACCCGGGGCAGAATGCTGTCAGGTCTCTGGGACCCGGGGCAGAATGCGGTCGGGTCTCTGGGACCCGGGGCAGAATGCGGTTGGGTCTCTGGGACCCGGGGCAGAATGCGGTTGTAGTTTTCTACTACCGCGGCATCGGCCTTCGGGTCTCTGGGACCCGTCCTGCATTCGACTGCGTATCTCTGCTGCCCCAGTCTTGGGCCAGGATGCGATTGTATTTTTCTTCCACAGCGGTTCTATCGTATTTTGTGTTATATTGTATGAAAGGGGGAAAGAAATTAAAACCACTTAACTTAAATCAAAGTTGCAGCTATAGAAGGATTTTTTTAGTTTGCCTATCATCTGCATTTTTTTTTATAGACGAACACGTATTTTAAGTATTTTTATTCATCAGTATGATAGTCTGCATTTATCTTATGTATATGTTTAGTTTAAAAATAATAATCAGATGTTTGCTCCTCGATGCAGCGGTCTCAAGTTCGAGTCCGGCCTGCGACCCTGTACTGCATGTCTCTCTCTCTTGGTGTTTTTTTTTTAACTAAACGTTAAAACCAAATATTGAAAGTATTTTATTCATTAGCATGATAGTTGACGCAGGTTTATTTTATTCCAGACGATAGTCTGCATTTATCTTGTCAACAGAACCATCCATCTGGAAAATTATTCGCGATTTCGCATTTTTGACCCTCTGGATTTACCGTTGGACACACCTCCGTATGAGACGGGACCGGATGAGACGGGACGGACGAGATGGGATGCTGCAGGCTGCAGCCATATGTGGGCAAGTCGTGATGCGGACACGCCCACCGCAGCGCTCTCATTGGATGATATGATAGGGTAGAACTGGTTTACCTCGTCTATACATTGATGGTGTTTGGATTTGGAGGGGATTTCGTTAAATGGATTAAGATTATTTACTTGTCCCCTAAGGCATCTGTTCTAAATAATGTCCTGAAATCACCCTTCTTTGGCCTCATGAGAGGCCAGAAACAACGGGATCCATTGAGTTTGCTGCTTTTCACCATATTTTCAGAACCGTTAGCTGTAGCTCTAAGAGCAGACACAGATATTAAAGGGGTGTGGGGTGGTGGGATGGGGCATACATTGTTTTTATATGCGGATAATATTTTGTTGCTTATTTCGGACCCGACTAATTCTATTCCCATAATCCTAAATAAAATTGAAACCTTTTCTCAAATATCTGGATATAAAATTAATTGTCAGAAATTGGAGGTGATGCCTGTATCTAAGTACTCTCAGTCAGAGATCTCTAATTTTCAATTTAGATGGATCCCAGTGGGAATGAAATACATAGGATTAAAGTTAACTGCTCATCTGTCTGATATGATAGAAATGAATTTGATGCCATTACTTCAAGAGATGGAAAATAATCTGGAAACATGGAAGATAATTAATCTCACCCTGTGGGGGAAAAATTAATACTATGAGACAGTGATAGCGCCACAATTTAATTATATATCAATGATGTTGCCAGTGATTTTTCCTAGAGGCATATATAAACAATACAATCAAATGGTTAAAGATTATTTGTGGAATGGAAAAAAGCCAAGGATTAATATTAAAAAGCTATGTACTAATAGGGAAAAGGGAGGTTTGGCCCTTCCAAACGTAGAAACATATAACTTAGCTTTTGAATTGGCTAAATTGGTGAGGCATTGGGCTGACTATGGTTCTCAAGGTGATAGGGGGGGAATCCCATTCTGAAGCATTCTCAATGGGTGTGGTCTGAGGTGCATAGGTTGATGGGGAAATCACAATAAAAACATGGGTACTCTTCCATATAGGATAATCCACGTATCGTGATAGGTAAACACTCCTTTTGTTGGGATTCTTGGCATAGGAAAGGTATATGTGTGATGATCTATATAAGGATGCAGTGTTTAAGTCATATCAGAAGCTAGCGGATCAATTTCTTTTGGAGAGAAGGGGGGGGGGGGGGGGGGGACTAAGGAGCAATGTGCGAAGTGTGTTCCCACTTAATAGAAATCTGGAACAATCTAATATGTTGCAAAACCTTTTTGATTTGCCAAGTACAATGCATAGTGCTTCAACATTTTACAAAAATATAAAGGAATTACAGAGCACTGAGAAGATTAATATGGCAAAGTGATTTAGGGTGTGAAAAGGTAACAAGAAATGGCGTAATATAGTTTGGCTGGGCCACTAGGGATGTTAGAAGTAAATTTATTTCTTTACAAAATCATGCATAGATACTACTATACTCCCATGAAGCTTTTCAGAATCGGCTTAGTAGAAGACAAAAGGTGTTGGAAGTGTAAAGGAGAAAATGGTACATTTTTGCATGCCTTTTGGGAAAGTCCTGTGGTATTACCTTTCTGGAAAGAAATATTAAGGAAATTGGGAGAAAGTTTTACGCAAAATTACAAACAGAAAGTAAGAGGGTGTTTCTACTGTAAACCGACCAGAAGATGATTCAGTTTCTAATGTCTGATTTGCACTGTTCTTTTAGAATTACATCAGCTCAGTGGAGTACAGTTAAGAAAGGTCGTAGAGTACATTGACAGTTAAAGAAGAGTAGAGTACAGTAAAAAAAGGCGGTAGAGGACAATTAAATTAAATTTTATTAATAGTGTCAAATCATAAAAAAGTTATATCAGGACAGATTGAGGCAAAAAAGTCCTTACATTTTGTTATATGTGGATGTTAAGAGATATATCCTGATCAAAGATTCCTCACAGGTGTGCTGAGGGCCAGAGCAACCTCTCCCAGAATAGCTGTATCTTTAGATAATGACACTCATATGAATCTAGGGCCATGTTCAACAACTTCAGAGTTTAGCATCAGGAAATGCTTGAAGTTTAACTAACTGATTGGTTTAAACTTGCTTAAGCTATAGCTATAAATAGGTATCATCTGCATAGCAGTGACAGTTTCTAGTGTTTCCTAACAATATTGCTTAGAGGAGGGCATATACTCACCGGCCACTTTATTAGGTACCCCATGCTAGTAACGGGTTGGACCCCCTTTTGCCTTCAGAACTGCCTCAATTCTTCGTGGCATAGATTCAACAAGGTGCTGGAAGCATTCCTCAGGGAGTTTGGTCCATATTGACATGATGGCATCACACAGTTGCCGCAGATTTGTCGGCTGCACATCTTCCTGCTTCTGGCGAGAGCAGTCGTGTTTTTCCTCCTCTCCCCTCTTATCTCAGCTTGGCTTCTTCCCAGTCTGTCTGGATTGTCTTGTGATACTTTTTATTTTCTCTTTGTCCCCTGCCTGCTGTTTTCCTGGAAATATTCAACATGGAATTGATTAACTGGTCACCCAGCGCTATTGACAAGATTTTTTCACCTAAACATGCTTCTCCGGGAGAGCCGCATTGCCCCAGCGGGACGTTCCCTGCAGGCTACACTCGCGATTCCTATTCACGGGATTGGCAGGTGGTCTGCCTGGATGTCCTGACTGTGGAGGATGTCGAAGATATTTGGATAATTGGAATTCTGTTGGTGGGGCTCCTGATCATCGGCCTGGGGTCTCGCTGACCTATTGGAAAATTGGTAAGACAGCCGCCAGCAAATTCACCCACAAGCTGTCTGGGGAACTTAAAGAGTGCCTACACGGAGTGGTTGAGGGGATGAAGGTTTTACATCTAAGGGCTAACCAGTCCAGTGAACTGTCTCGTAACATCTCAGACCGGACCGTGGAAGCGCAGAAGGGGATTGATAACATCAGGGCCCAGTCGGTGGAGTTGCTTCGTGTAACCACCGGACTGGCAGAGAAGGTAGATGGACTGCAAAAAATCACTACGTGATATGGATGCTCGTATGACGCTGAGGTCGGTGACAACTGATTGATGGACATTGATTCGTACAAATTCCACCGAGTCACCCTAAATTTGGATTGAAATTGATCAACTGTTTCCCCCCCCCCCCCCCCCCCCCCCCCCCCCCCCCCCCCCCCCCCCCTTCTCTGCCCGAAGCGGGAAAACAACTTGCAGCTGACATTCTATCCTTTCCCTTGCACTGGCTTATCTCTCCAAGGTCACGCAGATGGACTGAACTTTTACCAACACAGACAGTCTGATGCGCTACATTTACACACACAACTCATTCTCACACACACACCATACACCACCCCCCCGAACCAGCCCCCGATCCGTCTGACTGCCTCGTTTCTTTCTTTCTTGTGTTTCCACCTCACGTCCATGGTCAAGGCCGGGCTGAACTGGGCTGTTTTGCACAGTGCAGTCAGTCTGTCTCACATTTCACATACATACGCACACACACTCATAGTCAAGGCCGGACTGAACTGAGCTGTTTTTCAACAACCCACACAGTTTGTGTCTCCTACGCACTCACATCCACAGACACCATACACCAATTATTCCTTCATGTATGTAGTCTCGTGCATTATATTATGTCTTGTATTATCCTGCTGTCTGCATATATCCTTTTCAGAGTGCATGTGGCGGCGCTTTCACTAGCTGCGGCTCAGAGGCTCTCTAAACTCTCTAAACTGTATTTCGTTGCATTGTACCTGTACATGTGTGATGACAATAAAGTTGAATCTAATCTAATCTAATCTAATGATGCGAATCTCCCGTTCCACCACATCCCAAAGATGCTCTATTGGATTGAGATCTGGTGACTGTGGAGGCCATTTGAGTACAGCGAACTCATTGTCATGTTCAAGAAACCAGTCTGTGATGATTCCAGCTTTATGACATGGCGCATTATCCTGCTGAAAGTAGCCATCAGAAGTTGGGTACATTATGGTCATAAAGGGATGGACATGGTCAGCAACAATACTCAGGTAGGCTGTGGCGTTGCAACATGCTCAATTGGTACCAAGGGGCCCAAAGAGTGCCAAGAAAATATTCCCCACACCATGACACCACCACCACCAGCCTGAACCGTTGATACAAGCAGGATGGATCCATGCTTTCATGTTGTAGACGCCAAATTCTGACCCTACCATCCGACTGTCGCAGCAGAAATCGAGACTCATCAGACCAGGCAACGTTTTTCCAATCTTCTATTGTCCAATTTCGATGAGCTTGTGCAAATTGTAGTCTCAGTTTCCTGTTCTTAGCTGAAAGGAGTGGCACCCGATGTGGTCTTCTGCTGCTGTAGCCCATCTGCCTCAAAGTTCGACGTACTGTGCGTTCAGAGATGCTCTTCTGCCACCTTGGTTGTAACGGGTGGTTATTTGAGTCACTGTTGCCCTTCTATCAGCTCGAACCAGTCTGGCCATCTCCTCTGACCTCTGGCATCAACAAGGCATTTCCGCCCACAGAACTGCCGCTCACTGGATGTTTTTTCTTTTTCGGACCATTCTCTGTAAACCCTAGAGATGGTTGTGCGTGAAATCCCAGTAGATAGCAGTTTCTGGAATACTCAGACCAGCCCTTCTGGCACCAACAATCATGCCACGTTCAAAGTCACTCAAATCACCTTTCTTCCCCATACTGATGCTCGGTTTGAACTGCAGGAGATTCTCTTGACCATGTCCATCCATCCATCTTCATCCGCTTATCCGGTATCGGGTCGCGGGGGCAGCAGCTCCAGTAGGGGACCCCAAACTTCCCTTTCCCGAGCCACATCAACCAGCTCCGACTGGGGGATCCCGAGGCGTTCCCAGGCCAGGTTGGAGATATAATCTCTCCACCTAGTCCTGGGTCTTCCCTGAGGCCTCCTCCCAGCTGGACGTGCCTGGAACACCTCCCTAGGGAGGCGCCCAGGAGGCATCCTTACCAGATGCCCGAACCACCTCAACTGGCTCCTTTCGACGCGAAGGAGCAGTGGCTCTACTCCGAGCTCCTCTCGGATGACTGAGCTTCTCACCCTATCTCTAAGGGAGACGCCAGCCACCCTCCTGAGGAAACCCATTTCGGCCGCTTGTACCCTGGATCTCGTTCTTTCTTGACCATGTCTACATGCCTAAATGCACTGAGTTGCCACCATGTGATTGGCTGCTTAGAAATTAAGTGTTAACGAGCAGTTGGACAGGTGTACCTAATAAAGTGGCCGGTGAGTGTACAGTTTAAGGTGAATAGAACTGGTCCAAGCACAGAGCCTTGAGGAACTCCATAGCTAACTTTAGCGTTTATGGAGGATTCATTGTTAATATGAACAAACTGGAATTGATGTGATGAATAGGATTTAAACCAGCTTAGTGCAGTTCTTTTAATACCAGTTAAATGGTCCAGTCTCTGTAATGGGATGTTATGGTCAATAGTGTTGAATGCAGCACTAAGATCTAGTAAAACAAGAAGAAAGACAATGTCTGAAGCAATTAGAAGGACATTTGTAATTTTCACTAGTGCAGTCTGTGTTATGATGCGCTCTGTATCCTGACTGAAAATCCTAAAATAAACTATTGTCATGTAGAAAGTTACACAACTTATTAGCATGTCCAAAAACGTGCAGATTGAGAAATAAACACAACTATTTGTTGTTATTATCAAGTCATGTTCATGTGACAGGTTAATGTGACCTCTATTCTTTATAAATATTATGATATGTGTAAAATATTTGTTGTTTCCACAGACAGAGATCAGAGTCTCCAGCACCCAGCTGTCTGTCTGTGAAGAGTGACTGGTCCAAGGGAAAAATCTTAAACTTCGGTAAGGAACATGGACCCTCAAACACAAAGTAAGAGGCCGTTTCAACTGTTGACTGACCTGAACATAATTTAGTTACAAATGTTGTCTGATAATCTATACTGTTCTTTTATAATTACACAAGAGCAGCAGAGTACAGTAAAGAAACACAGTCCATCCATTCATCATCATCCCAAAATTCCCATTTTCCAAGCCACATTAACCAGCTTTGACTGGGGCCTCCCGAAGCATTCTCAGGCCAGGGTGGAGCTTTAATCTCTCCACATAGTCCTGGGTCTTCCCTGAGGCCTCCTCCTAGTTGGACGTGTCTGCCAGGGGGCATCCTTACTGTATGCCTGATTCACCTCTGCTGGTTCCTTTCGACACAAAAGAGCAGCAGCTCTGTTCCGAGTTACTCACGGATGATTGAGCTTCTCACCCTATCTCTAAGGGAGATGCCAGCCACTCTCTTAAGAAACCCATGTTGGTCTTGTGTACTTGAGACCTTGTTTTTTTGGTCATGACCCAGTCGTTCTGACAATAGGTGCGGGTAGGAGCAAAGATTAGATTGGGAGCTTGACAGCTGGCTCTCTATCTTTTCCTCCCAATGGTGCGATGAAGCGAATGCAATACCCCCGCTGCGCCGATTCCCCGACTAATCTCCCGCTCTGTTGTTCCCTCACTCGCTAAAAAGGCCCTGAGAGACTTGGACAGTTCCTGCTGAGAATGCTGGCCCCAGACTTAGAGGTGCTGATCCTCATCCAGCTGCAAACTACCACATCTGTTGTCGTGGAAAGTTTTCCAGTTTTACCTGTTTCTCCTTTTTGTGAGAAAACTTTGTGGAATCTTCAAGAACGTACTCTCATCCAAGTCACTCATACATATGCAAGTCACTGACTTCCAGTCCTATGACAACATCAGTACAAATGGCCCTTTTGTCCCATAGTGCTGAGTAAGATGTTGTTTTTCTTCCCCTTACTTATAGGTCCTACATTAGTTCTTCTGTAACGCACATGTCTCAACTGTTTGGTTCCCCATCACAGACTTTACTTTAACTGGAACAATTGAAATCATACACTCTGCCTCACTAGCCCCAGTGCATCCACAAGTTTCAGTATCTGAAATGAGTAAGTTTTCATCTGATATCTTGCTGTTTTTGCTTTCACCAGTTGTGTACGTGACTTTCTTGTTGACTATGTGCAGGATAGTGGGGTGCTTTAGCAAGCATATTTGACAGGTAAGCTTCTGCGGACAACCTTTGCTCAAGTGTCCTTGTGACAAGCTTCCGAAGCACAAGCCCTTAGACTTTATAAAGTCCAGCTTTTCTTTGTGAGACTTCTGTTTCATGAGCTTTTTTTACTTGTCCCTTTTGACATGATTTTGAACATCTTTCTATGTTCCCTTTTGATACGATGCCTTGAGGAACTGGGCTCTTGGATGTTTCCAAACAACAATTGAGAAGAAATTTTTACTGCTTATCCACAAAGCTGACAAGATCTGTAAATGTAGCACTCCTGCCATTCTTTTCCTGTATTTCCCAAGAAACTCCCCCCCACCACTTCTTATCTTGAAAGGAAGCTTCACGATAATAGCATGTATGCTAGTAGGGGTTATCCCTCTATCCATTCTACACTATTGACTGTATTGTAGCAATCAGTGAGAAACACAGACAATTTAGCAAGGGCTTCACCATCCTCATTGGCTTTTTAATGTAAGCAGAGGCAATTGTGTATTCATTCTCAATTTATTTGTTGCATGTGCTGGCAACTGGCAAACAAGCACTTTAGGCAGGCAGCTAGTAAACTTATTAAAAAGAAATAAAGCCTGTCCTTAATGCTTTAGTTGTATCATCCACTAACTTGCCCTAAACTGCTTATTCTTTGCTATAAGTAGAGCCTCTTCTCTCTCAATGTCCTGTTTCTGGTTTAATGCCTCAGCACGTGCCAACAGCGCTCCCCGCTCTACTTCCACGTTAAGCCTGACCAATGAGGGGGGCGGAAGATGCTAAAGAACCAGCTTGACTTGGTTTCTTATAACCACGTGTGGCACTGACCACAGAGATGCTGTCTGAAGGACAAAGATCTGCATCAAGCATCTTTGCTTCATCAGCTTGGTGGTGGATCTTTTCCAACCAGCGCTTCACTTTTTCCACAAAATGTTTACTGCAGACCAGAGAGGAGAGTTGCCCAAGACCTTGACTGACATGTACTCATACTTCCTGCTGGTTCAGAGTCCACAGGAGCTGACGGAGGCTGACAGGAAACATCATGTTCTAGCAATACTTGGTTCAAATATTTTCAGGATTTGCCTGAGCACAAAGAAATATCATTTTTTCAGAAACGTTTTGTCTTTCCAAAAGGCTGAACAATTAGAGGAATGAAAAGTAGATAAAGTAAAGACAATTTTGGACAGTTTTTCTGCTTCCACAGACCCACATTGTGGTCCATCAGTCAGGGAACATGATGTCACTAGTAATGAGGCTGTCATGTGTGGGCTGTATGAGGTTGTTGAAGATCGAATGACAGCAGATAAAAACAAGCTGCAGACACTTTTGACATTATGAATAGATTTTTTTCTATATAATTTATTATTTATTCAGATTGAGTTTCTGCAGTTTGTCAGAGATCAGCTGTGCTTCCCTGGCTTTGTCTCTGAAGTCAAACCCTTCCTATTTGAGAGAGCTGGACCTGAGTGACAACAACTATCTGCTGGGTTCAGGAGTGAAGCTGCTGTGTAATTTCCCGGAGAGTCCACACTGTAGACTAGAGACTTTGAGGTCAGACACTATGTTTTACTTCTGTGCTTTCTGTGCTGTGAGATTCTTGTGCAGTGAAAGTTCTGGTAAAATTAAACTGCCGACATAAGGCTATTATATTGATACAGTCTCTTAATGCTAAAGTCTGTTCTCAGACAGTCTCCTCACATACTACTCCTTACTTTTAGTTCAGTGACTGTGGAAGAGCAATGCTGAGCTACAGATTTAAAATATAACAAAAAATATATAACTCTTAAACATT
>NW_022602753.1:0-25700 GCF_008692095.1 Etheostoma spectabile | reverse complement strand
TTTATATTAACAAGAACGTGATATCAACGTGTACATTTTCTCCTCACTAGATGACCCACTGTATTATTCATGATATAAATAATTTTCTGTATAGTGACTTTTTGTTGTTTTTAATGAATGTGTCTCTGTACATGTTCTCCTCCAGATGGTCCAAAGCGTCCCTCTGTGTCAGTGAGTCCCTCTGCTGAGATAGTGGAGGGCAGTTCAGTGACTCTGACCTGTAGCAGTGATGCTAACCCAGCAGCTAGATACACCTGGAACAAGGAGAATGTATACTTCAAACCTCCCAGAAAAGGACCACAGCTCGTCTTCAGCTCCATCCTGTCCTCTGACTCTGGACAGTATTCCTGTACAGCTGAGAACGAGCTGGGGACAAGGACGTCGCAATACAGGTCTATTGATGTGAAATGTGAGTGAAACGGCTCATTAATTAACAAACAATATATTGACACAAACACACACACACACACACACATACACAAACACACACACAGTAAAGTTGTAAAATAAAAATTCACACTGGAAATGTAGCCTCACAACATCTGTCAACATCTGTCAACATGTCCTGCATCTGTTTGAAATATGTCCTTGTGTCTTTATTTGACATTCCTCTTCGTTGAAATGTGTTATTCAGCAATCTTGACCCTTCATGTCAGAGGCAAAACACGTCATGGGAAAAGGTTTTAACTTAGATTTTTTATTCTGGTCCATTCACAAAACATGACTGAAAAGAATGAATCAGTTCATTCACGTTTCTTTGAGGAAGTGATGATGTCAGAAAATGTCACAGGAGGAAAATCATTTCTGACTCATTTTCATTATTTAATGCCTTCATGTATCTTATTTACCAGCAGAGGGCATCAGTAGACATGACGGTGTCCAAACACACTGAACACCAATCATTTCCTTGGTTACTTCACTGTAACTGTAGAAAAACTAGTATCCATGGTAACAGGACACCATCGTTTCTACAATCTGAGTTTCTAATACAGAAGGAAGTGAAGTTTCACCCCCCACTTTGTGTTTCTATGAACTAGAGTTGATTTAAATATCTTCCACTGTGAAAACAAATTCATCTTGGAATTAAATGTTAAATGTCTCTATGTCTCTGTTTCCTCCTCCAGATGGTCCAGAGCGTCCCTCTGTGTCAGTGAGTCCCTCTGCTGAGATAGTGGAGGGCAGTTCAGTGACTCTGACCTGTAGCAGTGATGCTAACCCAGCAGCTAAATACACCTGGTACAAGGAGAATGTATACTTCAAACATCTCAGTGAAGGACCACACCTCGTCTTCAGCTCCATCCTGTCCTCTGACTCTGGACAGTACTACTGTACAGCTGAGAACAAGCTGGGGACGAAGACATCTCAATACAAATCTATTGATGTGAAATGTGAGTAAAACAGCTCTATTTTATGGTCTTTTCTTTGTTTATTTGACAAATGTTCTTATTGTTGTTATTATTATTGTTGTTATTTTGTTGTCTTTATACTGTCTTTTTTAATCTATTTTTTATTTCTTTTTCTTGCTAAAACTGCTGCTGGAACTTTATATTTCCTTGCGGGAGTCATCCCAAAAGGATCAATAAAGAGAAGTCTAAGTCTAAGTCTATTTAAAAAAACAACACCATATATCTAGTGACTGTCTGAATTTGTAGGCGTACTTTGTTGATCATTCCTGTTTTTTTCGGCTCAGTCTGCTTCACATTGACAACTGTAGGTCACTGAACAGCACTGGGTGAGGAAAAGGTTTTTAGTCGCTGTTGGCATCAGTTTGACTTCTCAAAACAAACTACTCTGATTTGTCATAATTTTAATGTTTTCACACATCTCACCACACCCTTTCACCAGGACATTTAATTAGTGTGTATCATTGTACAGTAGTAGTTTTTATTACCTGTGTAACTGGAGATGTTAGTGATTCATCTGAAGGATTCAGTCATGTAACAGTTAATCTGTCTGTTTATGAAGAGTTCACAAATAGGAACCAAACTTTGCCACATCATTCTGTTAGTTAACAGACGGTGTGAGGTTTTACTTCTCTGTATGGTTAACAGTAATCTGCCTTTAGTGATCAAAATATAACACACGGTGGCAACCAAATGTCAGTATGTACTCACTTGTCTGCTCTACATTGTTCATTATACAAATGATTTTCCATAAAGCAATATACTGTAACTTTTTTATTTAATGTGTCTTTACACATTTTGTCCTCCAGATGGTCCAAAGCGTCCATCTGTGTCAGTGAGTCCCTCTGCTGAGATAGTGGAGGGCAGTTCAGTGACTCTGACCTGTAGCAGTGATGCTAACCCAGCAGCTAAGTACACCTGGAACAAGGGGAATGTAAAGGTCAAACCTCCCAGTGAAGGACCACAGCTCGTCTTCAGCTCCATCCTGTCCTCTGACTCTGGACAGTACTACTGTACAGCTGAGAACAAGCTGGGGACAAAGGTGTCTCAATACACATCTGTTGATGTGAAATGTGAGAGAAACCGCTCATTTGAGAACAGCAAATTGATTGACACGCAAACACACACACACACACACACACACACACACTTTTACACCACATTTTAGGATTAAAGTTCATTATCTTTTCCAGATGCTCCAAAGGTTGTCTCCCTGTCTCTGACTCCCACTGGGGAGATCAGGGAGAACAGTAGAGTGACTCTGACCTGTAGCAGTGATGCTAACCCAGCAGCTACTTATACCTGGTACAAGGATGGTAACCCTCGTAATAAAAATAGACCGCTTGTCTTCCGCTCCATCCTGTCCTCTGACTCTGGACAGTATTACTGTGTTGCTGTAAACAAGTTGGGGAGCAGGACATCTAAATCCATCTCTATTGATGTGAAATGTGAGTAAAACAACTCTATTTGAAAAAACAACAACAACATATATCTAGTGACTGTCTGAATTTGTAGGCGTACTTTGCTGATCATTCCTGTTTTTTTCGGCTCAGTCTGCTTCACATTGACAGCTGTAGGTCACTGAACTGAGCTGCTGCAGTAGATGATGAAAAGACAGTTTTATTAACTAATGTTTCCTAGATCTGCACGGATGTTCAGGGCATTCAAACCATCAGGGATCCAGAAAACCACCTCAGGCTTCTGTCCTGGTCTCAGTCCAACCCTCTTCCACCAAATCTGCTCATCAATAGTTCATCAGGGCCATCATTCCAGTATTTACAACGTATATCACACATATTGTGTAGTATCATTTATTTCTGTTTCCCTCAAAAATATGGAACATTCTTCCACTCTCTGGTTAGAATTTAATGTTTATCACCAACAAAGAGATCAGCCTGCTGCCAGTCACAAACCACCTCTAGAGGTGTGAATATGTAATAACTGTGGTAATTTGTTTTATCTTTTCCAGATGGTCCAAAGCGTCTCTCTGTGTCAGTGAGTCCCTCTGCTGAGATAGTGGAGGGCAGTTCAGTGACTCTGACCTGTAGCAGTGATGCTAACCCAGCAGCTACTTATACCTGGTACAAGAATGGTAACCCTCGTGATAAAAATAGACAGCTTGTCTTCAGCTCCATCCAGTCCTCTGACTCTGGACAGTATTACTGTGTTGCTGAAAACAAGTTGGGGAGCAGGACATCTAAATTCATCTCTATTGATGTGAAATGTGAGTAAAACAGCTCTATTAAAAAAACAACAACAACAACATATAGCATACATAGAACACCAATCATTTCCTTATTATTTAATTCACTCTAGTAACCATGGTAACAGGACACCATCGTTTCTACAATCTGAGTTTCTAATACAGAAGGAAGTGAAGTTTTACCCCCCACTTTGTGTTTCTATGAACTAGAGTTGATTTAAATATCTTCCACTGTGAAAACTTATTCATCTTGGAATTAAATGTTAACTGTCTCGATGTCTCTATCTTTTCTCCTCCAGATGGTCCAAAGCGTCCCTCTGTGTCAGTGAGTCCCTCTGCTGAGATAGTGGAGGGCAGTTCAGTGACTCTGACCTGTAGCAGTGATGCTAACCCAGCAGCTAACTACACCTGGTACAAGGGAATGTAAAGGTCAAACCTCCCAGTGAAGGACCACAGCTCGTCTTCAGCCCCATCCTGTCCTCTGACTCTGGACAGTACTACTGTACAGCTGAGAACAAGCTGGGGACGAAGACATCTCAATACAAATCTATTGATGTGAAATGTGAGTGAAACGACTCATTTAATGACAGCAAATAGATACACACACATACACAAATATCTCAGTGAAGGACCACAGCTTGTCTTCAGCCCCATCCTGTCCTCTGACTCTGGACAGTATTCCTGTACAGCTGAGAATGAGTTAGAGAAATAGAATCAATAGAATGTGAAATGTGAGTAAAACAAAGCTCATTTAAAAACCATCATTCAACTACTGACAACTTTTGAAAGCTTTATCACCCACTCCAGTGTGGTGTTGATCATGTTCTTTCTCCAGTTCTGCCTGTTTCCCCGTCTGCTGCTGTAGTTCACTAAGCTGCTGCAGTAGATGATGAAAAGACAGTTTTATTTAGTAATGTCTCCTAGATCTGCACGGATGTTCAGGGCATTCAAACCATCAGGGATCCAGAAAACCACCTCAGGCTTCTGTCCTGGTCTCAGTCCAACCGTCTTCCACCAAATCTGCTCATCAATAGTTCATCAGGGCCATCATTCCAGTATTTACAACATATATCACACATATTATGTGGTATCATTTATTTCAGTTTCCCTCAAAAATATGGAACATTCTTCTACTCTCTGGTTAGAATTTAATGTTTATCACCAACAAAGAGATCAGCCTGCTGCCAGTCACAAACCCCCACTAGAGGTGTGAATATATAACTACGGTCTGTTTGTGTAGGTTGACAGACAGATTGCCCAAATAACAATCCCAAATAACTTGTGACAAAAACATGGTAATATTTATCATCATCAGATGTGAATGGATTCATCTAAATCTCCAGATCCAAAGATGCTTTTACACACAACTATAACTCAACACAAGATGTAGCATCAACGAAATCCAACCTCATTTTTGGTACTGTTGAGTTATAAAAAGTTAAAAACAACGTTTTGAAAACAATGTATTTCTGTTTTATGTATGATGCAGCCGAGATAGTATAATATGCATTTTGATGATATTTGGTGATTTATTTTGCAGATTTTTTAGGAAACCAAATCACTAATCAATGATCTCTTATTTAGTGACCTCACTGTAAAGTAAAGCTGTAAAATTAAAGCTCACACTGGAAATGTAGCCTCACAACATCTGTCAACATCTGTCAACATGTCCTGCGTCTGTTTGAAATATGTCCTTGTGTCTTTATTTGACATTTCTCTTCGTTGAAATGTGTTATTCAGCAATCTTGACCCTTCATGTCAGATGCAAAACACGTCATGGGAAAAGGTTTTAACTTAGATTTTTTATTCTGGTCCATTCACAAAACATGACTGAAAAGAATGAATCTGTTCATTCACGTTTCTTTGAGGAAGTGATGATGTCAGAAAATGTCACAGGAGGAAAATCATTTCTGACTCATTTTCATTATTTAATGCCTTCATGTATCTTATTTACCAGCAGAGGACATCAGTAGACATGACGGTGTCCAAACACACTGAATACCAATCATTTCCTTGTTTACTTCACTGCGTCTGTAACTGTATCAAACTAGTAACCATGGTAACAGGACACCATCGTTTCTACAATCTGAGTTTCTAATACAGAAGGAAGTGAAGTTTCACCCCCCACTTTGTGTTTCTATGAACTAGTGTTGATTTAAATATCTTCCACTGTGAAAACAAATTCATCTTGGAATTAAATGTTAAATGTCTCTATGTCTCTATATTTCCTCCTCCAGATGTTCTAAAGCGTCCCTCTGTGTCAGTGAGTCCCTCTGCTGAGATAGTGGAGGGCAGTTCAGTGACTCTGACCTGTAGCAGTGATGCTAACCCAGCAGCTAACTACACCTGGTACAAGGAGAACCAAACACTGCCTCATGGACCAGAAGGAAGTTATAATTTCACCTCCATCAGATCTGAGGACAGAGGGAACTACTACTGCAAGTCTGAGAATCAGTTTGGACAGTCGAACTCTTCTCTATTTGTAGATGTTCAGTGTAAGTCACAGGAGTCGGTCAAATATGTATGATAAAAAATTTCTTCAAAAACATTGTAGCCAATATTTATGGAATATAATGTCTCCTCCAGATGGTCCAAGGCGTCCCTCTGTGTCAGTGAGTCCCTCTGCTGAGATAGTGGATGGCAGTTCAGTGACTCTGATCTGTAGCAGTGATGCTAACCCAGCAGCTAACTACACCTGGTACAAGGAGAATGAAGACTCACCAAAAGCATCAGGACAGATCTTCACCATCACTGATGTTAGACCTGAACACAGTGGGGATTATTCCTGTGAAGCCCAGAACAGAAGAGGACGTCAGAGCTCCACCTTACATCTGACTGTTGTAGCAGGTAAGTTTCTTGACTTTTACCTGTTTACTGCACCAGACCTGGTGACCATGTTAATATGTAGCAGCCCATAACTGGTTAAAAGGAAATAACTGTGTGTGTTGCTGTGTTCAGGGAGAAACCTCCATCATGTCGGACACTGACTGACTGATTAACAGACAGTCTCACATGGCAAAGTGATTCATCATCTGATCCTACTAATGAGCTGTATAACATATTTTTCTATATTTTCAGGGAATCTAACAATGATAACGAATATCACCAGGCTGACTGTGGTGGTCCTGATGCTGATTCTTCTGCTTCTCCTGAGTCTGTGGGCGAGGTAAAACCTGAAAAATCCATCAGTTCAGTCATCCCTATTTTATTTTCTACTACTATCTTTCAGTTACATTAGATGAAGTATGATAAACATCATACATTCTGAATTTGTTGTTGTTGGACTCAATCAAGGAAGAAGAAAACTCTGAGCTCCACCGCTAGATCACAAAACCCTGTAGAGATAGAGGTGAGAGAGAGAGAGAGAGAGAGAGAGAGAGAGAATTGACATAACTTCCCTACATATCAGTTATAATTACTTGGCTCATACATGCTCTGAAAACTAAAGAATGTGTGACATGAATTTATGTTTAAAATACAACTTGCTGAGTAGAAACCAGTAATGTATTTGGCCATGACACAATATCTGAAAATAATTTACAATTAAATGTGAAATTTATTTGGATTAAGTCCTACTATAAGCAGTTTTCATGAACGAGGTCCTCATGTTGTTGTCTCTCCCCATCAGTTAGACTCTTGTCCTGTGTATGAGAACATCTCAGACCCTGCAGCTCAGACAGAAGACCCAGAGTAGCAGGAAGACCTGGTGTGAAGTCCAGTCAGGTTAGAGCCTCCTGCATCCAATAAAACAGGCCCACTTCAGATTTACAGTCACAGTTCCATCTGTAACTTTACACCAGTTTCATGTGATCTTCTGCAGATGCAGTTGGACCAGAGGCGGGACTCACCTGATGGAAACAAAGCAGTACGACATCGAAACATCCCTGTGGAGAGCGAGGCTGTGGAGGATGCGGGGATGTGGATACATTTACCTTCAACTCCAGAAGGTTTTATGGTCCGTTTTGAGCAGCAGCAGCAGGTAGGAGTCAGCAGCAGCATGGAGCAGAACCTTTAGAAGAACGTGGTGCTGGCAGCTTAAACTGGACCATGTCCAGGTGTCAAACAGGATTTATTGTTCAGATCAGCTGATGCTCAGCTGCTGTCTGACTTACTGATGTATATGCAAGCTTATTTTCTACTGAAGAGTTAGTTTTAGGCCATGTTGTGCTTAGGAAGGATGCACTGGATTTAGCGCTGAAAATTTGATTTTGTATGTGTATCTTAGTTATTTAATTATTTGTACCTTATAAAGTTTATCTGAAAATGAGTTGGCATGGGGATTTAGAAAAAGACCCATGGGGGAAGGGGGGTTGGAAGGGTTAAAGGGTAGAAAAAAAAAAATGACGTGTATATTTTGTATAATATCTTATTTTTTTATTTTGGTTGCTGGTGTCTTTGTTTTGGAGATTTTGCTCATTTTTGTTTAGTTTGTTAGTTTTGTCCCTTTTTGGCCATATGCTATATAGAGAGTATATTTATATAGCATGTACTGTGTAAATAGTTAGGTACACTTCAAAGGTATAGGTCTAATTTTTCATATCTTTTTTAAAGTTAACAGGCCCTCTGTTGTGTTTTGATTACAATGGTTGCATAGAAAGGAGCTCATGCCTTTGAGAGAGGAATATGCTGCAGTAACTAATGATTAACTGAACTGTATTGAATGTATTTTGTTTTTTGACTTTATTTGTTAATCAATGAACAAAATATCCCAAAAAATATTAGTTATTTTGTAGACATCAAGGATTAAAGTAAATGTATTTTTGAAGTTCTACGTAATAAATAACTTTTCAGAGCTCCCGAGCAGCCTCTGGGTTTGTCCCTGTCCTGGCTGACAGAGCCAATCCAGTTGGTTCACTTCAGAGACGTGAACTGAAATCGTCACATATTCCTCCATGTCCAGTTTGGTGGCAACCAAGAACAAGTTTCTAATCCCCTGATTCTCTCTAAACATGCTCTGTTTAGTCCTTAATACACATGTGGAGAAGCAGCCCCGTGTGACAGACACTGCACAATTTAGAAAGGAAAAGAACCTTTGTTTTACGTAAGAAAGTATTTTTTTTACCTTATTTATTTTGTGATAGCATTGAAGGTTTTGTAGTTAAACTCACCAAACTTAAAACTTGTTTATTGTGTGTCTATATGGATATCTTTCATGCAGGTTGTCAGTGCTAATGTTTTAGCAGTTAGCTGTAAATGAAGATAGTTCATGGCGACTGTCACTCCCCCATGTAAGGGGAGTGCAGATTTAAGTCGCGCATGCGTCACTTAGCAACAGGTAGCATACAAGATGCTAAAGATGCTAACGAGAGACTTCTGGAATGTCAATACAGTAAAAATAGACTTACTTAACAAAGTTGGTTCATTACTGGTGTTGAGTTATAAAAAGTTAAAAACAATGTGTGATGCAGCCAGGTTAGGATAATATGCATATCTCTGTGAAGAGGTCAAGATGGCCGTTTGTTCCTCACCTTTCCCCTCATTTCCTCTGACTGTAAAGAATTGATCAGGTCAAGTCTGGCATTTAACATATGGAAAGGAGCTTTCCTGCAACACACTAGGAGGTGGCCTCCTGTCTCCTGGGGTCTTAGACTAGGCTAAGACAATGCAATGTTGATTAAACTGTATCGATGTTAGAGCTTCACATTTACATGATAGAACCTTTTGATCTCTAACTAAAAACAACTAAAAAGGGGCGGAGTTTAGAGACAGGTCCTTCCTCATTAGACAGTGAAGATGCGCTCGGCATGTTGCCATGCCAACGGGGGACCAATGAGAATGGACTTGAATGCACCGGTTGAAAAGAAACCGCCCCCAGGTGCAGGGGATAAATGGGTGTGATTTAGGAATATTCAAGACTGGTCTCACCGGACCCCATCATGGGGGCAGCATGAATCAGTCAGCTGTCAGCTGTAGTGTTATCATGTTGTTTGTGTCTTATTGTCTTTGTCTTATCATCTCCATCATTTTGTTGCATGAAACCTTTTTCTTAATTCTCAATTGGACCCAGCCTCCTTCCTCAGTGATCCAACGAACATGAAGTTAGTTAATTCTAACACTGGCTACAAGCTATCAAACACAACAAGCTTGTCAGTTGAATGGCGTGTTGAGCTAACGTTGAGCTAACGTTAGCAATCAAACAGCCATTGACATCTAAAACATTTTTGAAACTTTTTAACTTTTACCCCTTGTTTTGTTACACGTCCATGTTTAGTTAACACTAACATGCATGTGAGTTTGTCACCCCTCAGTTACATTACATGTTATTTAGCTGACACTTTTATCCAAAGCGACTTACAATTTCTATATATGTCGGAGGTAGCACGCCCCTGGAGCAACTCAGTGTTAAGTGTCTTGCTCAGAGACACCTTGGTAGCTGTTAGCAGTGAGAATCAAACCCAGGTCTTCCACACCAAAGACATGTATCATATCCACTGCACCATCACCCCCCTCAGTGTTCTGCATTTCTCTGAAAAAAGAAGCAACCTGACCACAGAGAGAACAGAGAAGAAGAGACATACCAAGAAAAACAATGATGTGACTTTCCATCCCCCTCTTATGATTAATACTCTTTGTTCTGTTCAATGTAACTGCCTCAAAGGTCAAAGGTCAAATACATTCCTGGTCCGTCCCTACACCTGCAGACTGGGGGACATCCTGTCTCAGTCTCATAGAGATGACCTGTCTGTCTGTTTTTCTCTTCTCTTTATGAACGCTCTTTTCTGGTGTCGGTGGGATGTTTTCTAACAACAACCGTTCAATATTAGTTTCTTACTCTCTTTTTTGAAGTTTATAGTTTGTAAAACAACATATCTTTATGGTGTTGAGGTTGTGGGCTCTCCCTGCATAGTAATGATCAAAAGAGGAAGGAAATGTAGTCTTTAACAGCCTCATATCTGTCGTCTGCTCACTGACAGCAGAGGAGAGGCATCTTTAAAGACGACGTCCGTCTTCATTGTGAGTAGAAACAGTTTATTGATTAGTTTATTGATGCTGTATACCTCCTGTGTACATTATTTTATCTGCGGACATGTTTTATTGTCTCACCCAGAGAGACGAGAGGAGCAGCTATGAGTTTAACTGCAGCAGCGAGTGGATTTGTTGTCTTCCTTCTCTCTGTGTCAGGTACTGTATATCTACAGTTACATTCATTCTTTAAAAGAGAGGAAAACTTCCAGAAACACTACAAATATGAGTTTTGTTACAGTTGTGGAAACTCGGCAGACGGTATCAGTTTTGTTTGTTGTTGTGTTAATTGGACAGTATATTTTAATTTTAATGAAGTAACTGTGTGCTAAGCCCTTTTACATGCTGTAAACAGAGAATATTGGGGCTTTTATTCAGACCTGTTCCCTCCTCACTCCCTTCTTCCTACTTCCTTCTGTACGCTCGGGCTTCAGTGTTCTGCATTTCTTGTTAGTTTTCACATTCAGCATCAACCTGACCTCAGAGAGAACAGAGAGGAAACTAACCCAGAAATGTACACACTCAAACTTACTATTACCCATGAATATGTTTTAATGTATATTAATATACATCAGCTCTTCAACTTTTAACATTTTAACTTTTCCTTTGTGTTTAGACCTCTCTTTGCCTGTTCATTCTGGTTTCATTCTGAAATAACTTGAAAGAAATCATTGTTAACAGGAGTGGAAAGAGCCTGAAAGAGGAACTCAAACACATGTGTTATGTTTAATTCTGGTCTAACCTAAAACAGTCTGTAAAATGTATTCATATTTTATTGTTGACACGTGAGAAGAACTTCTCAGGCTATATGTAGAAAACATTTTTAAGGAAAGAACCAAAGCCATAAAATCCAGAAGTAACACATATCCCATGTCTAAACTATTATAACATATGATGAAACCTGATGAAAGTCTAAAATACAGTGAAGTTAGACAGATGCATGCTTTTTATGACTTTTTTTAATGGCTGCAGATAATTGGTCTGATTATTGAGGATTATGAAGCTTGTCCAGGTTACCTTTCCCTAGTTTCTAATACAGAAGGAAGAGAAGTTTAACGGCCCACTTTGTGTTTCTATGAACTAGAGTTGATTTAAATATCTTCCACTGTGAAAACAAATTCATCTTGGAATTAAATGTTAAATGTCTCTTTGTCTCTAGGTTTTTATTGTGTAGTCATTCCAGGCTTCAGCCTTCAACATGCTTTTAAAGTCGTCTTCTCTCACAGTGATCTTCCATGTCAGAGGCTCAGTGATCGGCTTCTTAGAACATGAAACATGAGGTGGTCAGATGTAATGTCACAAAGTAGATGAACAGCCTTTTTTGCCTAATTATTTCATGTATGTCTTATTAGATCATGTGTATGTATACAAAACTTATTAATTTTTGTCCTTTTGGACATTTTTGTGTGTTTTGTTCTGCACTCTTGCCTAAATTCTTAAGTTGTTGTCCATTATCCCGTCCTCTTTCAGTCTCTGTTTTCTGATTTGTACATGTCTGGAGACAGTAACTTTTATATAAAAAACACACATTTATACAAAAAAAAGATAATTTATATTTTTTTAATAATCGATAATTAACTTATCCGTCAAATGTTCTAGAGAGAATCGAGATGGATCTAAGAATTGATTATTTTTCCCAACCCTAGAGTTCCTTAAAGCTGCGTTACCTTTCGTTACTAAGCAACACTTTACCCCCTTTGAGCTTCTCCATGTTTGTGTTCACTGTGAATCAGAGTCTATGTTGAAGATAACAACAACTATTCCTGTGCCGTTACAGGATATGAAGATCACAGCTCTCCTCCAGTGTGTGAGTTACTCCAGTGTCACTAATAAGAGAGCAAACTCAGAAAACTATAGACTTTAATGTTTGAAACTCCAGACATTATGTGTAATAGAGCCTTTTTTCAGTCATTCATTCAACTTTTATATTAACAAGAACGTGATATCAACGTGTACATTTTTTCCTCATCAGATGATCCACTGTATTATTCATGATATAAATGATTTTCTGTATGGTGACTTTTTATGTGTCTCTGTACATGTTCTCCTCCAGATGCTCCAAAGGTTGTCTCCCTGTCTCTGACTCCCACTGGGGAGATCAGGGAGAACAGTAGAGTGACTCTGACCTGTAGCAGTGATGCTAACCCAGCAGCTACTTATACCTGGTACAAGAATGGTAACCCTCGTGATAAAAATAAACTCCTTGTCTTCCGCTCCATCCTGTCCTCTGACTCTGGACAGTATTACTGTGTTGCTGAAAACAAGTTGGGGGGCAGGACATCTAAATTCATCTCTATTGATGTGAAATGTGAGTAACACAGATCTATTTAAAAAAACAACAACATATATCTAGTGACTGTCTGAATTTGTAGGCGTACTTTGCTGATCATTCCTGTTTTTTCGGCTCAGTCTGCTTCACATTGACAGCTGTAGGTCACTGAACAGCACTGGGTGAGGAAAAGGTTTATAGTGGCTGTTGGCATCAGTTTGACTTCTCAGAACAAAACTACTCTATGATTTGTCATAATTTTAATGTTTTTACTAGGGCTGGGCAAGTTAACGCGTTATCGCGTTAACTAATTAATTAATTAACGTTGACAATTTTTTTTTATCGCATGTTAACATGGTTTTTGTTATTTCTTTATTATTGTAGAAGTTTGTTGCTCACAGGCTTTGAAAATACTGCAAAGTTGAATTTTCTTATCACCGGAGTACTTCCAGTCTGAAATATCACCGTGACAGTTGATACCAGCAAATCATTCAACGAAACACAGTTTTCGTTCACGACTTTCGTTCTTGATTAATAAAAACATTCTTGGCAAATGCTTTCGCCATCTCCGTCATGCTCAGGTCCAAGAATTTCACCTCTAGCGGCACAATACGAATATGCCCCTTCGTATGCTTCGGAAGGCTACGTTAGATGCAGCGTGTGGGTAAGTAGAGATAAACAAAGGCAAGAGACGCTAACAAATGCCATAGTATAACCGCAGTTAGCCCAGATAGTACGAATAGATACGATATATGATCGCTGCTGCGAGCCTTCTGCCTTCTGATCATGTCCCCTGCTTTGCGCACGGTCTCCAGCGTTCTGTCTCAGTGTCTCTGCTTTACAGCGCGTTGGACAGTGTCCTTCAGTGTCTCTGCTTTACAGCGCGTTGGACAGTGTCCTTCAGTGTCTCTGCTTTACAGCGCGTTGGACAGTGTCCTTCAGTGTCTCTGCTTTACAGCGCGTTGGACAGTGTCCCTCAGTGTCTCTGCTTTACAGCCCGTTGGACAGTGTCCCTCAGTGTCTCTGCTTTACAGCGCGTTGGACAGTGTCCTTCAGTGTCTCTGCTTTACAGCCCGTTGGACAGTGTCCCTCAGTGTCTCTGCTTTACATCGCGTTGGACAGTGTCCCTCAGTGTCTCTGCTTTACAGCGCGTTGGACAGTGTCCCTCAGTGTGTCTGCTTTACAGCGCGTTGGACAGTGTCCCTCAGTGTCTCTGCTTTACAGCGCGTTGGACAGTGTCCCTCAGTGTCTCTGCTTTACAGCGCGTTGGACAGTGTCCCTCAGTGTCTCTGCTTTACAGCGCGTTGGACAGTGTCCCTCAGTGTCTCTGCTTTACAGCGCGTTGGACAGTGTCCCTCAGTGTCTCTGCTTTACAACGCGTTGGACAGTGTCCCTCAGTGTCTCTGCTTTACAGCGCGTTGGACAGTGTCCCTCAGTGTCTCTGCTTTACAGCGCGTTGGACAGTGTCCCTCAGTGTCTCTGCTTTACAGCGCGTTGGACAGTGTCCCTCAGTGTCTCTGCTTTACAGCGCGTTGGACAGTGTCCCTCAGTGTCTCTGCTTTACAGCGCATTGGACAGTGTCCCTCAATTCTCTGCTAACAGCGCATTGGACAGTGTCCTCAGTGTCTCTGCTTAACAGCGCGTTGGACAGTGTCCCTCAGTGTCTCTGCTTTACAGCGCGTTGGACAGTGTCCCTCAGTGTCTCTGCTTTACAGCGCGTTGGACAGTGTCCCTCAGTGTCTCTGCTTTACAACGCGTTGGACAGTGTCCCTCAGTGTCTCTGCTTTACAGCGCATTGGACAGGTCCCTCAATGTCTCTGCTTAACAGCGCATTGGACAGTGTCCCTCAGTGTCTCTGCTTAACAGCGCGTTGGACAGTGTCCCTCTGTCTCTGCTTTACAGCACGTAGTGTCTCTGCTTAACAGCGCGTTGGACAGTGTCCCTCAGTGTCTCTGCTTAACAGCGCGTTGGACAGTGTCCCTCAGTGTCTCTGCTTTACAGCGCGTTGGACAGTGTCCCTCAGTGTCTCTCTGCTTACAGCGTGTTGGACAGTGTCCCTCAGTGTCTCTGCTTTACAGCCGTTGGACAGTGTCCCTCTGTGTCTCTGCTTTACAGCGCGTAGTGTCTCTGCTTAACAGCGCGTTGGACAGTGTCCCTCAGTGTCTCTGCTTAACAGCGCGTTGGACAGTGTCCCTCAGTGTCTCTGCTTTACAGCGTGTTGGACAGTGTCCCTCAGTGTCTCTGCTTAACAGCGCGTTGGACAGTGTCCCTCAGTGTTTCTGCTTTACAGCGTGTTGGACAGTGTCCCTCAGTGTCTCTGCTTAACAGCGCGTTGGACAGTGTCCCTCAGTGTCTCTGCTTTACAGCGCGTTGGACAGTGTCCCTCAGTGTCTCTGCTTAACAGCGCGTGGACAGTGTCCCTCAGTGTCTCTGCTTTACAGCGCGTTGGACAGTGTCCCTCAGTGTCTCTGCTTTACAGCGGTTGGACAGTGTCCCTCAGTGTCTCTGCTTAACAGCGCGTTGGACAGTATCCCTCTGTGTCTCTGCTTTACAGCGCGTAGTGTTTCTGCTTAACAGCGCGTTGGACAGTGTCCCTCAGTGTCTCTGCTTAACAGCGCGTTGGACAGTGTCCCTCAGTGTCTCTGCTTTACAGCGCGTTGGACAGTGTCCCTCAGTGTCTCTGCTTAACAGCGCGTGGACAGTGTCCTTCAGTGTCTCTGCTTTACAGCGTGTGGGACAGTGTCCCTCAGTGTCTCTGCTTAACAGCGCGTTGGACAGTGTCCCTCAGTGTCTCTGCTTACAGCGTGTTGGACAGTGTCCCTCAGTGTCTCTGCTTAACAGCGCGTTGGACAGTGTTCCCTCAGTGTCTCTGCTTTACAGCGCGTTGGACAGTGTCCCTCAGTGTCTCTGCTTAACAGCGCGTTGGACAGTGTCCCTCAGTGTCTCTGCTTTACAGCGCGTTGGACAGTGTCCTCAGTGTCTCTGCTTTACAGCGCGTGGACAGTGTCCCTCAGTGTCTCTGCTTACAGCGCGTAGTGTCTCTGCTTAACAGCGCGTTGGACAGTGTCCCTCAGTGTCTCTGCTTTACAGCGCTTTGGACAGTGTCCCTCAGTGTCTCTGCTTTACAGCGCGTTGGACAGTGTCCCTCAGTGTCTCTGCTTTACAGCGCGTTGGACAGTGTCCCTCAGTGTCACTGCTTTACAGCGCGTTGGACAGTGTCCCTCAGTGTCTCTGCTTAACAGCGCGTTGGACAGTGTCCCTCAGTGTCTCTGCTTAACAGCGCGTTGGACAGTGTCCCTCAGTGTCTCTGCTTTACAGCGCGTTGGACAGTGTCCTTGTGAAGTGCAGAAAGGTTGTGGGGCACTCTAAACACAGCCCAGCAGGTGCTGCAGAGTTAGAGCAACAACAGATGAACGTGGACATAAGAAGGAGTCGCTTAGCAACACGTTCCAACCAGATGGATTTCACCTCTGGACATGATGAATACATTATGTTTAAGTTAATATGTACACTAAATATTTAATTTAACTACTACTTTATAAACAAAATGCTGGTAACAAATGTTACAGCACTTTTGTTCATATATACTATATACACTACTATATACACTACTTTTGAATTCTTTATTCATTTTGCGATTAATCACGATTAAAAATTTAAATCGCTGCCCAGCTCTAGTTTTCACACATCTCACCACACCCTTTCACCAGGACATTTAATTGGTGTGTATCATTGTACAGTAGCAGTTTTTATTACCTGTATAACTGGAGATGTTAGCGATTCATCTGAAGGATTCAGTCATGTAACAGTTAATCTGTCTGTTTATTAAGAGTTCACAAATAGGAACCAAACTTTGCCACATCATTCTGTTAGTTAACAGACGGTGTGAGGTTTTACTTCTCTGATTGGTTAACAGTAATCTGCCTTTAGGGATCAAAATATAACACAATATACAGTCTAGGGGATGTACTCACTTGTCTGCTCTACATTGTTCATGATACAAACGATTTTCCATAAAGCAATATACTGTAAAAAAATGTATTTAATGTGTCTTTACACATTTTGTCCTCCAGATGGTCCAAAGCGTCCCTCTGTGTCAGTGAGTCCCTCTGCTGAGATAGTGGAGGGCAGTTCAGTGACTCTGACCTGTAGCAGTGATGCTAACCCAGCAGCTAGATACACCTGGTACAAGGAGAATGTAAAGGTCAAACATCCCAGTGAAGGACCACAGCTCGTCTTCAGCTCCATCCTGTCCTCTGACTCTGGACAGTATTCCTGTACAGCTGAGAACGAGCTGGGGAGGAAGACATCTCAATACAGGTCTATTGATTTGAAATGTGAGTGAAAACAGCATTTGTTTTCACATTCATTTGAAAACAGCAAATTGATTGACACACACTCACACACACACACACGCACACACACACACACACACACACACACACACACACACACACACACACACACACACACACTTTTACACCACAATTTATGATTAAAGGTCATTATCTTTTCCAGATGCTCCAAAGGTTGTCTTCCTGTCTCTGACTCCCACTGGGGAGATCAGGGAGAACAGTAGAGTGACTCTGACCTGTAGCAGTGATGCTAACCCAGCAGCTACTTATACCTGGTACAAGAATGGTAACCCTCGTGATAAAAATAAACTCCTTGTCTTCCGCTCCATCCAGTCCTGACTCTGGAGAGTATTACTGTGTTGCTGAAAACAAGTTGGGGAGCAGGACATCTAAATCCATCTCTATTGATGTGAATGTGAGTAAAAACAGATCTATTTAAAAAAAAAAAAAAAAAAAAAAAAAAAAAACATGTAGCACATATAGAACACCAATCATTCCTTGTTTTCTTCACTACGTCAGTAACTGTATCAAACTGGTAACCATGGTAACAAGAAACCATCGTTTCTACAATCTGAGTTTCTAATACAGAAGGAAGTGAAGTTTCACCCCCACTTTGTGTTTCTATGAACTAGTGTTGATTTAAATATCTTCCACTGTGAAAACTTATTCATCTTGGAATTAAATGTTAAATGTCTCTTTGTCTCTATGATTCACAAACCACCTCTAGAGGTGTGAATATATAATAACTGTGGTCATTTATTTGATCTTTTCCAGATGGTCCAAAGCGTCCCTCTGTGTCAGTGAGTCCCTCTGCTGAGATAGTGGAGGGCAGTTCAGTGACTCTGACCTGTAGCAGTGATGCTAACCCAGCAGCTAACCACACCTGGTACAAGGAGAACCAAACACTGCCTCATGGACCAGAAGGAAGTTATCATTTCACTTCCATCAGATCTGAGGACAGAGGGAACTACTACTGCAAGTCTGAGAATCAGTTTGGACAGTCAAACTCTTCTCTATTTATAGATGTTCAGTGTAAGTCACAGGAGTCGGTCAAATATGTTTGATAAAACTTTCTTCAAAAATATTGTAGCCAATATTTATGGAATATAATGTCTCTTCCAGATGGTCCAAAGCGTCCCTCTGTGTCAGTGAGTCCCTCTGCTGAGATAGTGGAGGGCAGTTCAGTGACTCTGACCTGTAGCAGTGATGCTAACCCAGCAGCTAACTACACCTGGTACAAGGAGAATGAAGACTCACCAAAAGCATCAGGACAGATCTTCACCATCACTGATGTTAGACCTGAACACAGTGGGGATTATTCCTGTGAAGCCCAGAACAGAAGAGGACGTCAGAGCTCCACCTTACATCTGACTGTTGTAGCAGGTAAGTTTCTTGACTTTTACCTCCAAAAACCTGTTTACTGCACCAGACCTGGTGACCATGTTAATATGTAGCAGCACATAACTGGTTAAAAGGAAATAACTGTGTGTGTTGCTGTGTTCAGGGAGGAACCTCCATCATGTCGGACACTGACTGACTGATTAACAGACAGTCTCACCTGGCACAGTGATTCATCATCTGATCCTACTAATGAGATGTATAACATATTTTTCTATATTTTCAGGGAATCTAACAAAGATAACAAATATCACCAGGCTGACTGTGGTGGTCCTGATGCTGATTCCTCTGCTTCTCCTGAGTCTCTGGGCAAGGTAAAATCTGAAAAATCCATCAGTTCAGTCATCACCATTTTATTTTCTACTACTATCTTTCAGTTACTTTAGATGAAGTATGATAAACATCATACATTCTGTATTTGTTGTTGTTGGACTCAATCCAGGAAGAAGAAAACTCTGAGCTCCCCCGCTAGATCACAAAAACCTGTAGAGATAGAGGTGAGAGAGAGAGAGAGAGAGAGAGAGAGAGAGAGAGAATTGACATAACTTCCTTACATATCAGTTATAATAACTTGGCTCATACATGCTCTGAAATCTAAAGAATGTGTGACATGAATTTATGTTTAAAATACAACTTGCTGAGTAGAAACCAGTCATGTATTTGGCCATGACACAATATCTGAAAATAATTTACAATTAAATGTGAAATTTATTTTGATTAAGTCTTACTATAAGCAGTTATCATGAACGAGGTCCTCATTTTGTTGTCTCTCCCCATCAGTTAGACTCTTGTCCTGTGTATGAGAACATCTCAGACCCTGCAGCTCAGACAGAAGACCCAGAGGAGCAGGAAGACCTGGTGTGAAGTCCAGTCAGGTTAGAGCCTCCTGCATCCAATAAAACAGGCCCACTTCAGATTTACAGTCCCAGTTCCATCTGTAACTTTACACCAGTTTCATGTGATCTTCTGCAGATGCAGTTGGACCAGAGGCGGGACTCACCTGATGGAAACAAAGCAGTACGACATTGAAACATCCCTGTGGAGAGCGAGGCTGTGGAGGATGCGGGGAATGTGGATACATTTACCTTCAACTCCAGAAGGTTTTATGGTCAGTTTTGAGCAGCAGCAGCAGGTAGGAGTCAGCAGCAGCATGGAGCAGAACCTTTAGAAGAACGTGGTGCTGGCAGCTTAAACTGGACCATGTCCAGGTGTCAAACAGGATTTATTGTTCAGATCAGCTGATGCTCAGGTGCTGTCTGACTTACTGATGTATATGCAAGCTTATTTTCTACTGAAGAGTTAGTTTTAGGCCATGTTGTGCTTAGGAAGGATGCACTTGATTTAGCGCTGAAAATTTGATTTTGTATGTGTATCTTAGTTATTTAATTATTTGTACCTTATAAAGTTTATCTGAAAATGAGTTGGCATGGGGATTTAGAAAAAGACCCATGGGGGAAGGGGGGTTGGAAGGGTTAAAGGGTAGAAAAAAAAAAATGACGTGTATATTTTGTATAATATCTTATTTTTTTATTTTTGTTGCTGGTGTCTTTGTTTTGGAGATTTTGCTCATTTTTGTTTAGTTTGTTAGTTTTGTCCCTTTTTGGCCATATGCTATATAGAGAGTATATTTATATAGCATGTACTGTGTAAATAGTTAGGTACACTTCAAAGGTATAGGTCTAATTTTCCATATCTTTTTTAAAGTTAACAGGCCCTCTGTTGTGTTTTGATTACAATGGTTGCATAGAAAGGAGCTCATGCCTTTGAGAGAGGAATATGCTGCAGTAACTAACGATTAACTGAGCTGTATGTAATGTATTTAACGTTTTGACTTTATTTGCTAAATGATGAACAAAATGTCCAAATTTTTTTTAGTTATTTTATAGACATTAAGGATTAAAGTAAATGTATTTTTGAAGTTCTACGTAATAAATAACTTTTCAGAGCTCCCGAGCAGCCTCTGGGTTTGTCCCTGTCCTGGCTGACAGAGCCAATCCAGTTGGTCCACTTCAGAGACGTGAACTGAAATCATCACATGTTCCTCCATGTCCAGTTTGGTGGCAACCAAGAACAAGTTTCTAATCCCCTGATTCTCTCTAAACATGCTCTGTTTAGTCCTTAATACACATGTGGAGAAGCAGCCCCGTGTGACAGACACTGCACAATTTAGAAAGGAAAAGAAACTTTGTTTTACGTGAGAAAGTATATTTTTACCTTATTTATTTTGTGATAGTATTGGCGGTTTTGTAGATAAACTCAACAAACTTAAAACTTGTTTATTGTGTGTCTATATGGATATCTTTCATGCAGGTTGTCAGTGCTAATGTTTTAGCAGTTAGCTGTAAATGAAGATAGTTCATGGCGACTGTCACTCCCCGATGTAAGGGGAGTGCAGATTTGAGTTGCGTATGCGTCACTTAGCGACAGGTAGCATACAAGATGCTAACGAGAGACTTCTGTAATCAATACAGTAAAAATAGACCTACTTAACGAAGTTGGTTCATTGCTGGCTACAAGCTAGCAAACCCAACAAGGTTGTCAGTTGAATGGAGTGTTGAGCTAACGTTAGCAATCAAACAGCCATAGATAGCTAAAACATTTTTGAAACATTTTCCTTTTACCCCTTGTTTTGTTACACTTCCATGTTTAGATAACACTAACATGCGTGTGAGTTTGTCACCCCTCAGTTACATTACATGTTATTTAGCTGACACTTTTATCTAAAGCCACTTACAATTTATATATGTGTCGGAGGTTGCACGCCCCTGGAGCAGCTCGGTGTTAAGTGTCTTGCTCAGAGACACATTGGTAGCTGTTAGCAGTGAGAATCAAACCCAGGTCTTCCTCCCAAAGACATGTATCATATCCCCTGCACCATCATCCCCCCTCAGTGTTCTGCATTTCTCTGAAAAAAGAAGCAACCTGACCACAGAGAGAACAGAGAAGAGACAAGTGCCGGGCAACGGCAAAGTCACTGGGGTGTGGCAAAATCCCACAGGTGTCGAGAACCTGCACAGTTTCTGGGGCCCCAATCAACAAAGACTGGGAGCAAGGTTGGCGTAGACTCTTGGAGAGAGGATGTCAACTGAGGTTCTGGACGGTTGCATGTCAGCAGCGGTTCTGGAAGGCCACACAGCACCCAGGGGTCCGGCCCGCTGCCCAGCACAGATTAAAAAACGAGCAGACTAGATCTAAAAACCAGATCCTTATTGCTCTATCCCCCTCACCTTTCTAACCTCTGATTAGTAAACATACACACAGTTGACTTAGCGAACAAACCATTCACACAAACCTACTATACACACACACAAACCTACCATACACACACACACACACACACACGGCTCTACATGCACGCATTATAATTGTCTACAACAAGTGTCTTTATCAATATCAACATCATTATATCACTATTGTGTGTCTACACATAAACTACCAGTTTGATTGTTTGTGTGTTACACTAACATGCATGTGAGTTTCTCACACCTCAGTGTTCTGCATTTCTCTGCAAAGAGAAGCAACCTGACCACAGAGAGAACAGAGAAGAGACATACCAAGAAAATAATATATAATATATTATATATATATATATATATATATATATATATATATATTTCCATCCCCTCTTGTAATTAATACTCTGCTCTTCCTCCTGTTCAGTAAAACTGCCTCATGGTTCACAGGTCAAATACATTCCTGTTCACCTGCAGACAGGCTTTAAAATGACCTTTTCTGTCATTCAGTCAAATGGATTGTGAATGTTAAAAATGTCTTCAGCCACTCAACAGATCATGGATCCTTTTTTTTTTGGGGCTGGTGAGTGAAGTAAATCTACCTGCTGCTTGCATATTTTACCAGTATTGTGCTGGTGGATGTTGCTGATGTTGAACCCTGCCTACAGCCTGGTGACACCTTGTCTCAGTGCACATAGAGATGACCTGTCTCTGTTTCTGTCTTGTGGGTGTATGGCTCTCCCTGCATAGTAATGATCAAAAGAGGAAGGAAATGTAGTCTTTAACAGCCTCATATCTGTCGTCTGCTCACTGACAGCAGAGGAGAGGCATCTTTAAAGACGACGTCCGTCTTCATTGTGAGTAGAAACAGTTTATTGATTAGTTTATTGATGCTGTATACCTCCTGTGTACATTATTTTATCTGCGGACATGTTTTATTGTCTCACCCAGAGAGATGAGAGGAGCAGCTATGAGTTTAACTGCAGCAGCGAGTGGATTTGTTGTCTTCCTTCTCTCTGTGTCAGGTACTGTATATCTACAGTTACATTCATTCTTTAAAAGAGAGGAAAACTTCCAGAAACACTACAAATATGAGTTTTGTTACAGTTGTGGAAACTCAGTCGACCGTATCAGTTTTGTTTGTTGTGTTAATTGGACAGTATCTTTTAATTTTAATGAAGTAACTGTGTGCTAAGCCCTTTTACATGCTGTAAACAGAGAATATTGGGGCTTATATTCAAAACTGTTCCCTCCTCACTCCCTTCTTCCTACTTCCTTCTGTACGCTCGGACTTCAGTGTTCTGCATTTCTTGTTAGTTTTCACATTCAGCATCAACCTGACCTCAGAGAGGAAACTAACCCAGAAATGTGCAGAGTCATACTTGCTATTACCCATGAATATGTTTTAATGTATATTAATATACATCAGCTCTTCAACTTTTAACATATTTAACTTTTCCTTTGTGTTTAGACCTCTCTTTGCCTGTTCATTCTGGTTTCATTCTGAAATAACTTGAAAGAAATCATTGTTAACAGGGGTGGAAAGAGCCTGAAAGAGGAACCTAAACACATATGTTATGTATAATTCTGGTCTAACCTAAAACAGTCTGTAAAATGTATTCATATGTTTTTGTTGACACGTAAGAAGAACTTCTCAGGCTTATTGTAGAAAACCTTTTTTTTCATGAGAGAACCAAAGTCAAAGAAAATCCAGAAGTAACACATATCCCTATGTCCAAACTATAATAACATATGATTAAACCTGATGAAAGTCTAAAATACAATGAAGTTAGACAGATGCATGATGGGGAACTTTTTATGACTTTTTTTAATGGCTGCAGATAATTGGTCTGATTATTGAGGATTATGAAGCTTGTCCAGGTTACCTTTCCCTAGATCACGTTGGTAGAATGATCACTTTGTCTTATTAACTGATTTTTAGTTGAAGTAATTAATTCATGCAGCTTCCTGATGTGCTCTGTGTTCCAGTGATACAGGGTCAGGAGGACTGGGGGGTGACTTACACCTCTACTCACATCTGTGCTGTTAAAGGATCAACAGTGGACATACCCTGCAGCTACACATACCCATCCAGAATAAATGGCCTTGATACCAAAGTTGAGAAAGGATTCTGGTTTACTGAATTAAATAATGATGAAACCGTGGATCTAACAACAGTCTCAGAGTATTCAGGTCGAGTGCAGTATCACTCTGAAAACAACGACTGCACTCTGAGAATCTCAGAGCTGAGAGAGAGAGACTCAGCTGTCTACAAGTTCATGTTCACAACAAACCAAGATGGGAACTATGTTGGTTATCCTGGAGTCACTCTGACTGTCACAGGTAAAAAATTTTATCTTAATATTTAATAAATGAGTTAGGGTTCAACATCTTGATGACAACATGAAAGTTACTTGCATTTGGGTGTGTGTTGACAGTTCAGTCTAAAATGTCAGTTTGGCAGTTGTCCTCTACCTGGTCATCCTTCCTACGTCTGGTTCAAGAATGAACACAACATTAAGGGACAAACATGTGATTCTTATTCAGCCTCCTTTTCTCCTGCAGACAGCTTCTCCTGTGCTGTAAGAGGACATGAGGACTTCCCCTCTCCTTCAGTGTGTGAGTTTACTTCCAGTCTTCCTCTGACATAACACCATCTAGTGGAGCCTGAACTACATGGAACTCAATGGTATTTGATGATTGGTGCAATTAAATGAAAGCATACACTTATCAATTATCTCTTATTTCATGACCTCACTATGAAGCTGTAAAACAACAGCTCAAACTAGACATTTAGCAAAGCAAGATGTGTCCATATGTCTCTTCTCCTTCTTGAGTCTTTTCTTTTAACTTTTTTCTTTCTTCTGGTCCATTTGGAAAACAAGTTCTGAATTCCTACAATTAATTAATAAAGATTATGAGTTATCAGTGTAAGAAGATCTGTCCAATCACGTTTCTTTGAGGAAGTGATGATGTCAGAAAATGTCACAGGAGGAAAATCATTTCTGACTCATTTTCATTATTTAATGCCTTCATGTATCTTATTAACCAGCAGAGGACATCAGTAGACATGACGGTGTCCAAACACACTGAACACCAATCATTTCCTTGTTTACTTCACTGAGTCAGTAACTGTATCAAACTAGTAACCATGGTAACAGGACACCATCGTTTCTACAATCTGAGTTTCTAATACAGAAGGAAGTGAAGTTTCACCCCCCACTTTGTGTTTCTATAAACTAGAGTTGATTTAAATATCTTCCACTGTGAAAACCTATTCATCTTGAAATTAAATGTTAAATGTCTCTTTGTCTCTAGGTTTTTATTGTGTAGTCATTCCAGGCTTCAGCCTTCAACATGCTTTTAAAGTCGTCTTCTCTCACAGTGATCTTCCATGTCAGAGGCTCAGTGATCGGCTTCTTAGAACATGAAACATGAGGCGTCCAGATGTAATGTCACAAAGTAGATGAACAGCCTTTTTTGCCTAATTATGTATGTATGTCGTATTAGACTGTGTATGTATACAAAACTTATTATTTTTGTCCTTTGGACATTTTCTGTGTGTTTTGTTCTGCACTCTGCCTAAATTCTTAAGTTGTTGTCCATTATCCGTCCTCTTTCAGTCTCTGTTTTCTGATTTGTACATGTCTGGAGACAGTAACTTTTATATAAAAACACACATTTATACAAAAAAAAGATAATTTATATTTTTTAATATCGATAATTAAACTTATCCATATAGAGCGTCAAATGTTCTAGAGAGAATCGAGATGGATCTAAGAATTGATTATTTTTCCAACCCTAGAGTTCCTTAAAGCTGCGTACCTTTCGTTACTAAGCAACACTTTACCCCCTTTGAGCTTCTCCATGTTTGTG
>NW_022602752.1:0-21805 GCF_008692095.1 Etheostoma spectabile | reverse complement strand
TGATCACTTGGATGGTAATTCTGCCAAAACTATGTTCTTTCTACACGTACACAAGAAAACTTAGGCTTTGTGGATGTTTTAAAGTATCCACTTACAGACAAAGCATTTTGAGAAATCATTTTAGACTATATTCACTTTGGTGTGACAATTCTGGAGTGATAACTCTAATCTCTTATGACTCTGTGAGCCTGCAAGAGGAAACAACATGATGATATGCAAGAGGAAGCATCTAGCTTTATTCACTGTATATCTATCCAGTCTGAGCAAACACCAATGGGCTATTTGCGTCACTGCCAGTAACATTCGCATTTAAAACAACTGATGAGACGGAAACTAAAACAGGTGGCCATTGAAAACAAGTGTTACTATCAGCATTCATAACACATCTTTGTAAATTTCAGTTTACATAGATCACAACAAGACAACTGTTTCTCACCGGTCGCTGCGTAGCCCCCGAACACTTGGGTGAAGCAGTAGCCCAGAAGAAGCTGCCCAGCACCATGCCGGACTCCCTCTTGCTCCATTTGAAATGCTCTGCCATGCTGACGGCACAGATGGGCATCGCCACACGGGCACAGTAGAGGAGGCATGTCCCAAGCAGCAGCACCACCGTCCACACCCTTGCCACTGGCCTGGGGGTGAAGCAGAATGGATTGAACAAAAATTGAATTTGGGTACAAACTTTGGACTGATAGGGGGATGTCTTATCTAACTGGTGGGGGAAACACTAGGCCTGCCCCCAGTTTTGATAAGACATCCCCTGATCACTGAACTAATGAAGATTGAAGCCAATGTAACTCATGTGGAATGTCAGTACATTCCACATGAGTTACATTGCTTCTATCTTCATTGGTTCAGTTTTGGTTTGTCTGAATTTACAGGGAAATACGTCCACAAAATAAAGTAAACTACCTTAAGACTATTGTGTCAAAACAATAACATAATTGAACGATGTTTTATGATCATTCATGTTTCATAAAGGAAGCACAGAGACTTACTTCCTCTTTTAGGAGCCTTGACCTATGTGGCAACGCAACTACTCCTAGAGTATCAAACCACGAAACGCCAATTATAGTCATACGTGTCATTAATGACATTTGTAATCAAAGTGTCTCTTGATTACAAGGTCTATATTCCTGATACAGAAGCATTAAAGCAAAGAGTTGCTAAATGAGTATCAATATTGATATAGGTTAATAACACTTCTCTGGGGATATTTGTTGTTGTACTAAGTAGCAAAACCAACACAGTTGAACGTAGACTACATGTTACCTTGACAGGTGGTGTTGTGTTCAGGCCACTTCTTGTGACATCCAGGAGCTCCGATCTTGTCAGACGAATGGCTTTCCTTATGACAGACCAAATCGTGGCTATAGTTCTTGCCATATTTTTGAATAACTGCCATTCAACAGCGAATAAACAGCACCTTTCTTTCAACCGCTTCGGCTGTTTACTCTTTCCGGTCGATGAGTCAGAAAAGTAAACGTTCGAAAAATCAATCCTTCTCATAAAATATTTGCTTATATCTCGGAGGTTTCGATACTCTATTCCATAACCTGTACGACTTGTCTGACGGGAACACAGCCGATGGGCTGAGTTTGAGGAGGAGGGAGTCTGTTTTCCTGATGCCCCTAGAGGAGTAATCCACGTGTCAGTTTTTTTTCTCTCTCTCTCTCTCTCTCTCTCTCCAGTCTCCTCCTGCCCAGCCACGCAGTTCTTCTTTCTGGGGTAGGGTTAATGGGGAAGTGATTTGTAGTCTTTAAAACGATTTCAACTGTCTGGTAAGCCAATCGATTCAGTATCATCCAAAAATCCAGAGAGACGCTTCTGTCTCCGGCCCCTCTTCAAACATGACGGTGCATTTTTAGAAACTGTTACTCGTTTGAGCACCAGGATGTACTCTCTTTCTGACCCGTCCTTGCCGGATGGAGACGTGATGGTGCCCGCGCTGATAGCTGCTGTGTGGGGCAAATATATGCGCAGTGCCTACACGCTTGTTTCAATGGTCCGTCTGCCCCTGGTGGTGGGGCTGGCAGCCATCGTTACTGTGCATTCAGCCCAACTTTTAGCTGCCCTCTGGTCTGGATGGTGTGTCACATCCTTTCCACAAGTTAAAGTAACCCCACAATGATAAATACTGCATTAAGTAATATATGTGGTAGAAGTACTCAGATATTTGACTCAAGTTAAAGTAATTCTACAGTGTAAACACGCTGTTACTAATAAAATTACCTGCATTACCTGTTAAATTGTTACAGCTATTATATAGCATCAAAATATACTTAAAGTACAAAAGTAAAAAGTACTCATTATGCAGAATGTCCCATTTCAGAATCATAACCGGTATTTTCATCATTTTACATACTGCTGGGTTATCTTAACCTATATTATAGGCATATCATAATAGTCAGTTTAAATTTAGTATTCTAAATCTCCAAAGTAGATGGAGAAAAAGCTATCAAATAAATGTAGTGATGTAAAAAGTACAAAATTTGCCTTAAAAAATGTACTGCCGTAGAATGTAGCTCAAAATGGAAATACTCAAGTAGAAGTAGCTTACGTCAATTTGTACTTAAGTAATGTACTTAGTTACATTCCACATGTTAGTACATTTAACCAATAACTGCAAAGATATGTTGTACTTTTTGATGTTAAAGTAAAAGTAGTAACTGTATTTCCATTTCTGATACTTTATACTTCAACTCCACTACAATTCATAGTGAACTAACATGTTTTAATCTCATAAAAAATGATGCACTTCCTGATAAAACAGTAACTAATTAGGATTAGCTTAACCTTTATCAACTACAACAGTAAAATGCTACTTACACATTAATGCATCGGTAATAATACTCATAATACTGTGAACACTCACAGAAGACATTTTCCACATTATCAGTAACTTTTGATACTTAAGGAACAGGTTTGCTAATAATACTTGCATACTTTACTTAAATGACACTGTCAATGATGGAGTATATTTCTACTGCAGAAGTGCTACTTTATATTAGAGGAAGAATACCCCCTTCACCATTCTACATTCAATAATATACATATTAGATTATTGTTACTGAGGCATTTACATGTAAACCTCATTTTATATTGTAGCTGGTTAAAGTGGAGCTAAATATTAACTACTTGGGTAATTGTTTAAACTATAGCATCATGTATTAAAATTGATAGTTTTTATGAAACATCTTAATCCGTGACTAGTAGCTATAGCTGTCAGATAATTGTAGAGGAGTTTAAAGTATATTCATCTTTCAAATGTAGTGAAGTAGAAGTGTAAGGTACCATCAAATAGAAAACTTATGTAAAGTACTTTATAGTTGTACCTTAGTGCAGGTTTGCTAAAATACCTGCAAACCTGCAGTAACAGAGCAAACGCAGGCAGATACTTTTCACCTTGGCTGCTGTACCACTTTGAAATTCCTTGAATTAAAAACACTTCAAGCTTTAAAGTCCTTTATGACTTGAGCAGTTTAAAAACTCAGTTTTATTTCAAAATAATATCCCAGCAAAAAAAGCACATCAAATTTTGCAAATGAGCTATTTACCCCATACATGTAAATAATCATCTGTAAAAGTGTCTCCATATCTGTAGACATAGAGGTATCCATTCATCCTTCAGATCTTTTAAAGAATCTGGAATTTTTATAACAGTATGAAACTGAGGCTGCCTTTAAGCTTGCAGTCACAGTACGCTGATAGGTTTTTAGCAATCCAGGAATCTTGTCTTGTCCCATTGTTAGTCGCTACTGTGATGTATAGCTTCAAAGTTTCTCTTTACCTGTTTTGTCCATGTCAGCAACATTTTATAATGTCTCAAGCAATAATGCAATATGAATATTAAGCTGCATTTAACTTTCAAAATCACAGTAGTTTGAAATATAACAAGTATCTTGCTTTGGCTATTGCCGCTGTAATAGCTAAAAACAATTAGCTGAATGTGTTTTGTTTAAAGTGAAGTTTAAGTCAAAAGTTTGTGTTTTTTTGAGGCAGTGCACACCGAGCCAACCTTTTTCCCTGAACATCAAACTGGTCACACACAGAACGTGACAGCCTAATTTAGGCTTATTCACCCATACTATGCCAACACTTTCCCTGCCAACAGACAGAAAAAACTAGTGTAACTAAATATACTAATTTTACATAAACAAATATGTAATCATGATACCAAGTAAAATAATGGTCTGCATGTTACTTTAGTATGAGAAGTCATTTAAAATGCCATCAATCCAGTTTGCACATTCCAAGTTATTAAAGTATCAAAAAGCAACCCTTACAAAAAAGAAAAGGTTGTACTCTATTTGAGTCAGTTTGTTGAGGGTATAAATAGATAAAGGAAATGTGTCCATTTTGTAATGCTGTGGTATGTATTCACTGTGGGTCCTTATTTTGGGTCTTCAATGGTTCCCTTGCTGAGGTCTGTCATTTTGGGATACTTCACTTTCTTTTGGTCAAGTTCATTTTGAGCCCACAGCAGTAGCTTCAGGAGCTTGGCCAGCTTGGGTGTTGACTCTCTGTTTTCATAGTCTAGCACACACTGATTTACTTCACTCCATACCTGAAAGACAAAGACAGACATGTTATTGCTCTGTATATTTCAATATTGAACAGTGGCGCACTAACACTGAACCATTTCCCTTATGTTGCCCACCGGATCATGAATTAAGGTGGCAGGCAGTAAAACTCATTCCACAAACAACATAAATAAGAAGAGACAAGTGCATGAAAAGACAGGTATGAGCTTTGCTAATATGCTTTGACCATACCTTTTGTCTGCATCATATTGAGCAGATCTCCAAAAGGTGACTCCTCAGGGTTGTCAAATGCCAACAGGGCCAGTGTCCTCTCCATCTCGGTCAGACATTCCCGGCTCTCCTCTCCCTGCTCTGCTAACTGAGACTGGGCAAATTCAAGGGCAGCTTCAGTCTCCCTCAAACGAATCAGCTCAATCAGATGCTGCTGCTGCAGACACAAAAAGCCAGAGGGTGCAACAGGGAGTGGAAATAACAGAAGTAGTAAGATGACCATTACTAATTGCTTAGAGTGCAAAACCTAGATGTCTGCAAAATAAAAGGCATTGTGTTTTATGTTACCTGTAGGTGGAAGTAGAGGTAACGGTTAGTATCCAGCAGCTCTGGGTGCAGACTGTTGATCAGTGCAATGGCGTCTTGGATCTGTCCCTTCAGGAGCATTCTCTCTGATCTTAATTCTTTCATCTAGGGAATCCAAGTCGACACTAGGCTCTATTCCAGACTCCATCCTGAACTTCTCAGCTGCCTCCTTGAAGCCCTCTGTGGAACAGAAACCGTTGTTAAATCCTGCACATGTATCTGCACAACTGGACTTTATAAACAACAGAAGACCAAGTGAGTAATAAAAAAACGGTACTTCACCTGTCACGAGATAGTTCTTATGAGCCTGTTCATATCAGCTCTCTGAATATGGACATTGTTGAGTTTATCCATCCACTCTTCCCTTGTTATGTCCTCCGGCTTCTCTGCATAACTCATTATGAGAATATCCTGAGCAAGTGCAGAAGGAATACATTGTAAGTAGCTTAAAATACTGAACTCGTGGTAAGGACAATTATATAACGTTATAGCGGTTTGGTAATTCGCTCTGCAGTTTGACAGCAACATAACACCGGAAAACCTAAGTCACAACAGTTTAGGCCTTTGATGAAAAACACAACATTGAAGCCTGAATTTTGTCAACACGAATCAAAACAAAGACAACTTCCGTCTTTCGGTGAATTTAGTTCGAATAAACACAGTCAGAACGAGTGCTATTCTATTTTATTGTCTTTTATCGACATGTATGTACAGTCATATACAAGTATCATGGTTATATAATTCACAATACCTGAAAATTGTGTCGCTACTTCCCAGCAGTAGCTAGCTAGCGGAGGAGAGCCTCTTTTTTTCTTCTTCTTCGTTTTATCTATTTCCGGTAGCGTAAACTACGCGGGGACTATAGGCTCTATGCACAATCGCTTCCGGGTTTGTCTCAGCCCGCTCATTCACTTCCGGTGCTGCGCTGAAAGCCGTGTTTACAGCCGTGTTTCTGTGGAGATAATGGCGAACTACACCCGCTGTTTACAAGAACTGCCTAAGGTTAACGTGAATGATGTTAACACCATTGTGAGGCAGTTTGCTGTTACACCTAAGAGCAAGAAAGAGAAGGGATTTAAATTATATATTTCAAGCTACATTGACAACGTTGAGGGTGAGTAACGTTATTTTCTCATATCATGCTAAATTGGACCAAAGTTAGCTAATCGGTTTCTAAAATTGTTGTCTCCGTTTCTGACGTATATTTGAAAATTGCTTGTTTATGCGATCTAACTGTTGCATACAAATTGTGCAATATGATTGTTACTGACTGAGTAATTTCTTAGTTTCCAGTAAAGATCAGTTGTCAGGAGAGATCAGCGTGAGGGCGACATGTTTCAGGTCGATGAGGAAGTCAGAGAAGCCCCATAGATTAAGAGTAGGAGGACATAAAAGACAGCTGATCTCTAAATGAAAATATGGGTTCATAAGTGTTTTAAATTATTTAGAATCTATTTACAAATAACATTAACAATTTAATTGTTTTTACAGATTGTATTAAAAGACTCTCGTCCTGTAACACTGTCACAGAGTAGTTGTTCTTGTGTTGCTGGGACAGCAATGTGCAACCACATTGTTGCACTACTCTACCAAACAGCCCACTACTCACAGCTTGGCATCAGTGCAGTTCCTCCAGTTCACAGCTGTACTGAAACGGAGCAGAGCTGGCATAAACCTAGAACAATGGTAATTCTAAATGAATTTGCTAATACAAAATATATAAAAATATAACTACTGGAAATGCAATAAACTAATAAATACAATGAGCATTTTTTTTATATATAGGGAGTCAAGCCAGGTCCTGTCAATAAAATGGTGGTTTTGTCTGCAAGACCCAAAGAGAGGAAGCTTGCTGAGGGTTTAAGGTACAACGCAAACATTTCATACTAAAGATGAATGTAGTTTAAAAATTAAAAATATGAAAGATTAGACAGAATAAAATCTAGAAAAAAGTGCTTTTTGTTTAAAACTTTTCTTTTCATTTCAGGAGTACCCTTTACAAGGGTGTCACCAGTGAGCTGCCTGACCTCTCAGTCCTCCAAGTAGCAGAGGCATATAAGGACTACGCCAGTACTGTAGCTCCTCCAGTCACCACTATCAGGATGTCACATGAGGATTCTTTGGTGGATTCTGCCTTTGGTAAAGTTCAGTATGGAAGTGTGCTGTCATACCAGCAGCCAGCTGCAACAACATGCAACATTACTCACCATCAAGATGCCCCACCACCGCCACCTCTGCCACTAGTTGGTTACAGCCTTGACACATCTGTTTGCTTGTTTGTCCATAGCAAACATGGACAACCACACATGACGTCACTGGCAGTAACCTTAGATATGGCTCACAAAATAGAGCATGCCACCAAAGAACAGAGTGCATCACATGCTTGGCACTCGGTCCGAAAACCCGGGTAACAGCGTCACGTTTTAGGGAGGTTTGTCATGTGCGTGGACAGAGCTCGGCTGAACATCTGGCTGAAAGAATCTACAAAGGAACTCGCCAGACAGCAGATATGAAGAGAGGGCTTGAAATGGAATCTGCTGCAATTGAGGAATACTGCCTGCTGCGAGAGGTGAACTACCACACTTGTGGGTTCTTAATTCACCCCGATGCACCTTGGGGGGCCTCTCCTGATGGGATTATTTTTGACCCTAAAGAGCACCATGTTTTTGGACTTTTGGAGATAAAATGTCCCAATGTCAAAAGTTACGTGGACTGTCCTTACCTTAAATTTCACAATGGCACACCAGAACTGAAACAACAGCATGCATACTTTTGGCAAGTTCAAGGACAAATGCTGATCTCAGGATTGGACTGGTGTGATTTTGTTGTTTATGCACAGGATGACATGATGATCCAGCGCATATACAAGACACCAGAATGTTTCAGATCATTCGAGAGAAAGCTGACCATTTCTTTCTTTACTTTTACCTGCCAAGATACCTACAGATGTAAAAAAGACAAATAATCATTTAACATTGTATCAAAGTTTTTTTTATTTACTCAACATCACTGTACATAAGTTAAAGACTGTAACAAAGTTATTTATATTTACATGTTTACATTCCTGCAGTGGAACAACTGTATAATGTTATTTATATTTACATGTTTACTTTCCTGCAGTGCTACTGTACAAAGTTATTTATATTTACAATATTTCTATTTGGACAAAAATAAATGCAAATTCATCAATCCCCAAACAAAGTTATCTTGTCTTTAATCCTTTGCCCATGCTTTTACTAAGGGGCCATTCTGGTAATTTACAAGGAGGCAAGCAACAGTGTACAGCTGGTTGATGCTCCCTGTGATGGAAAGAGGGATTTCTGTGTCGAACAGCTTGTGTTCCTTCACCCTGCGGATGAGACGCTCGACGTGGACCCTCAGCCGAGCAATGGACTGTGTCTTCTTTACCTCATCAGCGTCAGCTGTTTCCTTTTTGACAGGAAAGCAGGTCTGTAGACTTTGCATGGCACACACTCATCAACAAGAAACCTTTGTCGACCATTATTGCCATCCCAGGTTTCAACAGAGACACAATCCCAGACTGCTTAAAAAGCTCCTTGTCACTGACAGATCCTGCATACAGGGAAGACACAAAGGTGACCACACCATGTGGTGCCATGCCGATTAACCCTTGAACGTGCAGTGGGACTTGTAATTGGAGAAGACTTCACTTTGAAGCAGGAGAGAGGATGGAGTTTGGCAACGCAGTTCCGTGCAGTCAATCACACTTGTGTGTCTGGGTAGTCCCGGAACTCATTGGGTAGATGCGCTTTGACTTCCTCCTCAGACATCCATATGCGAACAGAGCCAAGAATGGTGTACAAAAAATTGGCCCAGGTTGGAAATTCGGCTAACTGTAGACTGATGAATGTTGAATCTGTGGGACAGATCCCGCTGTGTTTGGCCAACTGAGAGGTGGATCATGAAGAGGAAGAACTCATCAATGGGCTGCAGGGACTGACCCTATAAAAATAACAAGGTTTGCAATTATGTACATATAATGTGTTGACTGAGCTTTCACTGAAAATGCAAAGTTATTTATTTTTTTTCTTGCTATTTTTTATTTACCCATGTACTGTCTCTTGTTTCAGCTTCACTCCTCATTGTAGTTGCTCTTGCTCTGGTGACACGAATCATTTTGTGGGATGCAGGTTCAATGAGTTTCCAGAAACTCATTAAATGCCTGTAAGTCATGAACCTAAATGAGATGTAAGACATGTTTATTTACATGTACACACACACACATGTACATACATACTTGTATATATATATATATATATATATATATATATATATATATATATATACATATCGCATATATATTATATATATATATATATACATATGCATTATATATATATATATATATTATGTATATATATATATATTATGTATATATATATCCTACACACAAACATGTATACGTTTTTTTATTTACTCATATCACTGTACATAATGTTAAAAACTGTTTGTTTGTGTATATATATATATATATATATATATATATATATATATAGCCTCACACAACCGTGTTTATGCGCACACACGCACACACACGTGTATATATAAACGCACACACACACACATATATATATACATGTATGCACACATACAAATATTTTAAAAACGTACCTAGTGTAGAACCTTATATCATCGTCGGAAGCAGCAAATCGCCCAAACAAATCTTTGACGGACTGACAGCTCCTCCACCTGTCTCATTAGTCGGTCCACTTTTTTTCGAGATCTTCGGTCTTGTCCAGTGCATTATCAACTGCCCCGGGTTCTGGGACTAAACAATAATCATGCTCCAGATAATGAACATTCATTGGCTCAGGAACCTCATCCACTTGAGTGTCCCGTCTTTGCCATACCCCGGAGCGCCTCGGTTCAGCCACGGAGTAGTCGTTCCACTGGAATAAGGTTGGTGCAGCTCCCTTTGGCAGCAAGCGACGCCCTTTAGGGGTCGAGGGCTCAATCAGATCATCACTTTTAAAGTGACGACTGCAGACCCTTGTATGAGATGTGATGTTAAATCTCTCACGTCGAATGTTGTGAATCCACTTTCTGCGTGTTTCTTCGTCCACAGGAAAAGTGTGGAAACTCAGTATAGAATTAAACTTTGACGAGGCCTCACATAACGGGACACAACAATGTTCAGCCGAAGTACTGTCTTGCCGCCGTTGATATTTATATTTATATTTCCTGGAAGCCATCACTAAAATATTTGAATATGTAACGTAATACTATAGATACCTATATTATAAATAATACTATAGATACCTATATTATAAATAATACTATAGATACCTATATTATAAATCGCTGTGTGAATGTTATTAAAGCTTTGCCGTTAGTACACTTCTTCACTATAGAACGCTCTATGCGGAAGTAAAGACGCTGACTGAGATTTTACCGGAAATACGTCAGCAGCGTTTGTGCATAGAGCCTATTGCTTCCCCTACAGTAAGTCAAAAGCATTGCATGATTGTGAACCGTGAGTTTACATTGCTTATGGTCATAACATGTATTTTTAATTCTTCAATAAAGATATATGCTAATTTGAATAGTCCGGTAAAAGGAAGACATACCCAAATATTTAATGTATGGGTCATTTCGATATTAGATAAAATAAAAATAATAAAATAATTGTTTGGGAAAATCTAAAAAACGTGAACTTATTTTTACTACTATTTGTTTATCTAGAACTATTATGAATGTATTATATGTATTCCTGGTCTATTTCATGAACCTCAGTTTGTAAAAGGTAGCAACAAAAAATAAACATGACAAGCCCGCCTCCTTTTTTCTCTCTTTTTATACCATGTTTACTGTTACTATGGTAACGACGCTGTTAACTTTAGTCAACTCTAGAAGTCCGTTAACATAGCTAGCTACATCCATGGTTTACCGGCTAAATTAATTAAAATTACATTAGCTGTTAACAAACCGAACCAAAGCGAGAATTTATTGAATGAACAAGCAGGTAACCCAATAGATAAATTGTTGTTATTCACTGAAATTAACTAGCTAGCTAACTTTTGAGACACTACTGCGACATAACATTCGCTCGTTCAGCGTCAAATGCAGCAAGACTGACGTTACATTTAGCTAGCAGTTAGCTGTTAGCTAAGAATGTTAGGATAGCGTTACGTTCACTTACAACAGGTGTAACTTAGCCTTATGTTAGTTTCTGCTTCTGGTTGTTTTCAGTGGCTTGTTGCCAGAGATGGCGGCCTCTCCGGGTTTGTCAAAGCCACAGCAGTGAAGGGTATGTCAAAGTTTCCAGTCCTGCCCCCGATTGAAGACACACAGGACCGGGGTGAGGTTGGACAGAGCGCCTCAGCAAGGGAGAAAACGGAGAAGACAGCGGTTCGCAAGAAACTGTTGAGGCACAGAAGGAGTAAAGTGCAACAACACCAACTCCATATGATATTGTATGTTTTCAGCTGTGGTAGCTTTTTTGTCAGTACCTCAACGATAGCCACCACTATAAGAGAATGATCCCAGCAGTTAATCATTATGCACGCCATTTAGTTTTCTGCAATGTACAGTTTGTTGATTGCATTATTACAGGGTGTCTAGAGCAATGGAGGCTTACAGACGAAGCAAAGAGAGGGGAGCAGTGTGCAGCCAGTCACCAGAACCAGAGTTTCCACCTTCTGTATGACAATTATCTACCCATGTACACATTTTAATTTTCATTTATATAAAGATATTGCACAATATAATGTGATATATTTAAATATTTCCTTTACAGATGCTTAGTGAGGAGCGGAAGCGTAGGGTAAGGCTTTCTTTTATTGAATTTGACATGTGAAGAGACTAAACCCTACTTATTTCACGTCTCTCCTATTTTATGTTGGTCCCATTTGCAGTTGAACTACATGTTCCTGAAGCGATGTGTTGAGAACCGCCCATTTGCTCCAATCCAGCAACAGTGGATGGACTCCATTGTTGCCCGAGTCTCCCCTAAACTTAAAGAGGGACCTGAGACACAAAAACTGCTACAGGAGCTCTGCAAGGAAGTCAGTGACGATTTCCACAATGTGATTGTCAAGCACACAGGTATAGACAATTATTTGTGCATGTAGCCATGTCTATGCAGTCAGAGTACATGTACAGTAGTGTCATATGTCATATTCACTCTCTTTAGTGGACACGGTATTAAAGAATCCACGGACAGAAGAACCTGTCTCTGACAAACAGACAGCTACCCAACCAAAGTGAGTGTCTAATGTACACAAGTGATTTATTGACAATAACCAAATGGTGTACTAGTTGGTATATTGTAAACAACCTTCTGTAAGTGACATTTCCAATCTTTTGCAGAATTCTTGATCTCTCCCAATCTTGGCATGATAGCTTTATCAGAAGCCACAAAATAATGAAAACAAATTTGCACATTCTTCATCCGGTAATGCAAACTGTCTTGGATATTGGCTACATGACATTTTCTCCACTGGTGCTGGTTGATCTTTCAGTATGCAGGTAAGGATAGACACCATGACTCCAACAGGATGCTCCTAAAATAATCACATAACTTAAATATTGCACATGAAGATTTGCTTGCCTCTTTTTGTTTAATTTTGGCTTCTGACGCTTCAGGGCTTCAGGATCTGTGGACTGTAAGAGCCTACAGAACAAAATGGCTGTGGAGTGTAAGAGGACAGAAGATCGTATCATGAATACCTGGTTTCCCAAAGTCATCCACTTATTGACAAGTAAAGAAACACTGAAGGGAGTTAAAGAGGAGAAACTGGATTCCTTTTACAACTGCACGTCCACCCTAATCTCCAATCAGGTGAGATAATGCTGATTTGATTTTGGCCTTGTATGTATGTATGTCATTTGATTACAAATTAAGACTCTTTCTTTTGTCAATTTCCAGTTAAAATCTGTGCTTCAGACAAGTGTTGAGGCGTTTGTCAATCTGTTTGAGCCAAGCAATCGCCGCTACTTGCCCCTCTTTCGTATGGCCTTAACATTTGATGATGAAAAGATGGAAATTTATCCCACCTTGCAAGATCTGGAAGCTGCTGTTTTAGGGATTCTTAATGTCATCACAAACACACTGCAGGTGAAGCAATTTAAAGGAAAATTACAACTTTATGTCACATTTTTCATGTAGTAATGTAACATTAACATTGAGCTAGTATTGTTATCTATGACATTGACCCACAGAAAGTACAGACGGTCCAGTCATGGCTGACAGAAGCCATATCTTCATTTGTAGATGCTAAGGTGGCTGATCACATCCTTGCTTGGGCTCATGTCACCGTAAAGGCTGCTGTGTGCAAGAATCTAGAGGAACCTGACAAACATTTCCAGAACTATGGTGACATTTTGTTATCCAATAATTTCCAGTCATCACTCCATTGATTTTAATTCCATTCCTTGCTGACTTTTCTGCTTTATTTTGCAGTTGACAACTATGACTGGCTAGTCAATGGAACTGCACAGGCTAGAGTAGATAAGTTCATGGAAGAGGAGCACTCTTTTGATGAGTACACTAAGGTAACAAATCATAAAGTTGAATTCATGCTACATACTGTATATTATAGAGCTATTAGTGCCTTGTTATCAGGTTTTCTGATGACTTTTAACTTGTAATCTTGCTTTTTAAAGCAAGTGGAGGAGTTTCGTGTTCTGTCAAAGGAGATTATTAGCCTCCCAGCAAAAGCCCACTTCTCGATGGTCCATCTGGACTGTGAAGAGCTGAAACAGGGGCTGGCAAACAAAGCAAACAACTATGCTCAAATACTTCTGAAGAAACTGATCACCAGCCACCGCGAGCAAAATCTACAGTGAGTCCTTTTTTGTAACATTCTTTAACAAAACTGTCCGTCTGTGTTTGAAATGCAGATATATTTTTCACAATCCTTTTGTGTCTGTTCAAAGGATCTGCTCTGAATTTGAAACCATCAGAGAGAACATTCTGAAAGTACCAGAGAGTACAGAGGACATGACTGAGATCATTGATCACATTAATTTCACTAAGACAAAGGGTATTGCAGAACTTCATGAAAAAATAAAGGTGAATAACCTGATGATTGGTTGTATCTGTTGTATCTTACAACAACATATTGATTTCAGTTGTCTTATATCAGTTCTAACAGCATTTACTACCACATTGTGTTCTAACAGGAAGCTTACCGTAGACTGCTCTACCTCCTAGATGTCCACATCATTGAGCCAGAGCACCTGGAACTTAATTCCACTGTCTTTCTCTGGCCGCAGAAAATCCTCCATGTCTTTGAGCTCAGTCAAGAGGTAATGCTTTTGTGTCCGCTGGCAACAGTTTATCATGGTTGTTTTTTAAGGCTGCCCTGATTCTGGACAGCTATGTCATTTTCCAGGTAATGCAGAAGGCCAAGCAGAAAGGGGAGCAGGAGCTGATTGCTAAAAGAGAACGACTAATGATACAGCTGGAAAAGTTGGGCCGCAGGGTAGAGGAGTTCCCACATTGCTCTGAGCTGGATAGGATGCCGCAGGTACAGTGCCATTAGCACTTTAATATAACCTTGAAGAAATAGCTCCCACATTTTGGGAAATACATGTATTCGCTTTCCTGCTGAGAGTAAGATAAGAAGATTAATACCACTGTCATATGAGAGTATCGATCCTCACTATCACTTCAACTATCAGCAAGAAAGTATATCAGTGCATTTCACAAAATGTTTGCAAAACTATTTCTTTAAACAAACTTGAACCTGAAATAACTTTATAGTCATGTTAAAATATGCCTTAACATTCCTTGTCACTGTCAGTACAATATAAGTAGGGATCCAAATTGTACAAAAGATTCATCAAACCTAATGTTTGTATGATTTACTGTTTCAACAATACAATTACATCAAATTGAAAATAATGGTCTTGTCATTATCTTTTGGGCAGTATATGACGGATGTCAGAACAGTTCAGAAGCTTCTCCAGGAGGCTGAGGAGGCGATCGTCTTCATTAACAAGGAAGAGGTCTTTTACAAATGGGATCAAACATGTTACCCAGAACTTGAGGTCATCAAAGACAACATTGAACCGTATCAGAAGCTGTTTGGACTTGTGTTGAAGTGGCAGCGCACAGAAAACAGGTCTGATTTCTGTTTGATGGCCTGTTGTGTTTTCATTAAAACATTGCCCCTGATAACATTATTATTATTATTATTATTATTATTATTATTATTATTATTATTATTATTATTATTATTATATCATCTTCTTTGAGGACAGGTGGATGGATGGTTCCTTCCAGGGCCTAGATGGGGAGAGCATGGAAGTAAAAGTGGATGAGTTCTTTAGGGAGATCTTCAAGATGCTCAAGTTTTTCCAACAGAAGCAGAATAAGGCTGTGCAAGAGAAGGAGAAGAATGCTGGGAGGAGACAACCTACTGAGGATGATCCAAAAAAGTTGGAAAGCCCCACAGTACTTTTGTGCTCCACTGTGATGGAGCAGATCAAGGAGTTTAAGGTATTGTATGTAACTGTCATTTCAAAGGAGTTATTAATGAAATCATATAGCAAATGAAGTCTTGATTGTTAATGCTAAACCAAACGTGGAATGTGTTTGTGTCAACAGGATCATATTCCTGTTGTGTCCATCTTGTGTAATCCAGGCATTAGAGCTCGCCACTGGGACCAGATGTCAGATATTGTGGGGTATGACCTCACTCCTGACTCTGGTACTACACTACGCAAAGTTCTCAAGCTAAACCTGGCTCCGTACCTGGAACAGTTTGAGTCTCTGAGTGCTGCTGCTAGTAAAGTGAGAACTCCTGAAATCTTTTGTTTGCTTCTACAGCGTTTGATAAAACCTTAACACCAAACTGATACGCTGAATGCTGTATACCTCCACTATGTGTTTCTACAGGAGTTTTCCCTGGAGAAGGCTATGCAAACCATGATGCATATTTGGGATGGTATTTCTTTCCACCATCAACCTTACAGGGAGACCGGAGTGTCCATTCTAACCACCTTGGATGAGATTCAGACGATGTTAGATGACCAGATTGTGAAGACTCAGACAATGAGGGGCTCACCGTTCATCAAACCTTTTGAAAAGGAGATCAAGGTTAGCTTCAAGTTTTATCAAGTTTATTCATCTAATGGTAATGACTAAATGCTCAATTTGCATGGGGGTTTTACCACATGGGAGTAATTTTAACTTTACCTTTACCAAATCCTGCATAGATTTAACTGTCTGTTCTGTGACCTCAGGTTTGGGAGGAGCGTCTGCTTCGTATCCAGGAAACAATAGATGAATGGCTGAAGGTGCAGGCCCAGTGGCTTTATCTGGAGCCCATCTTCTCTTCTCAGGACATCATGCAGCAGATTCCGGAAGAGGGACGACTTTTCCAAACTGTTGACAAAACTGGAAAGAGATCATGAGGCACTGCGTTAAGGACCCTAAGGTAGTTGTTTAAAATGTTCATGGTGGACACATTATTCTGAAAAAGGAAAAAAAAAAAATCCGAAAGATGAACTGTTTGTGTTTACTGATGATTTACAATCGTAGATTCTGCAAGCAACCTCGCTGCCTGGTTTGCTAGAAAAACTGCAAGATTCTAACATCCTCCTGGAAAGCATCATGAAAGGACTGAATGCCTATTTGGAGAAGAAGCGTCTGTTTTTTCCACGGTAATCAAAAAGATTTTGCAGTGTTTCTTTTGTCCAATTCTTTGTTGTTATCTAAGATTTTGGAACTGACTACCAATGCTGCCTCCAGGTTCTTCTTCTTGTCCAATGATGAAATGCTGGAGATTCTGTCTGAGACCAAGGACCCACTGCGAGTGCAGCCCCATCTGAAGAAGTGCTTTGAGGGTATTTCCAAACTGGACTTTCTACCCAATCTGGATATCCAGGCAAGGCAGTCACATATGTTATACATCATGTCATGTCCTGTCATGTTACATCATGACACCATAGTTGATTAACTTTCATTAATATTACTATATGTAACTTTCAGTTTGTTTTGATTTCAGAGGCCCGTTTGGACAAAAGCTGTAGTGTTTTTAACACACTTGCTGTCGTAAAGGTCTAGGAGTTAGCGTTACAGGGAGGTCATATACAGTAGTTGCGATGAATGTTTTGCTCAGACAGATAATAATTAATTTACAATAAGAGTACATTATAGATGCATTGTTGCATTTCAAGGGTAACTTCCTACTTGGATTTATCGTTAGCTAGACCTGTTAACATTGTCACTGTCACTCCGTCATAAGCCAAAGCATTAAGAGTTAGTTGTAGCAACCAACATAATAATAACTTAGATTTATTTAGCACATTTTATGAAACCCAAGGACGCTTTACACAGGTGGAGGGGGTTAAGTGAAAAGAAAATAGTAGACCACAAACATGGACTATAAGGGATAAAATGTCCACGCTAAATGGAAGGGGGACGTAATTTAATGTTGGCCACTGACTCACAATCACATTGCTTAATCTACAGTTATTTTATGAATGAAATAGATATATTACATACCTGAGGGCCAATTCTGGGATGTCTCTGAATCATTTACAACCACGTAATTGTCTCCATGTGTTTAAAGCCAGACCAAGATTGACTCAGTTTCGCCAGTCGTATTTCTCTTTTAGCTTTGAGTTGTTCTTTGTTTTAATTTCCTTCTTTTTTTTTTGTGATGGTCCTGCCCCACGATCAGCCAGAACTACAACAGATAACATCTAAATCAAATAAAAATACAATTAGGTATCTCCCTCTACCTTTTACCTGCATACTCACTTACACAGTTTTTCGGTGTTCAGCCTAAATCTGGGACCCTTCAGAATGTCTTCTCTGTAGCGCTGTCTATCTGCTGTTCATTTTGTTACTTTGCGGGAAAAATCGGACCCGGGCAAAGGCAGTAATAAAAACTAAAACTAACTAAATATAAAATACTGTTAATTTCATTGTTAGTCTCGTTTGCTGTTACAGGTCATTTATGATCATCAGATGTAACATTACACAGTTTCAGAAACATTTAAAAGTTACATACAGTCACTTTAAATAGCATTTTGTTCTCGCCTAGGCCATGTATAGTAGTGAGGAGGAGCGTGTTCAGCTAATCCAGCTCATCTCCACGTCTGAAGCCAAGGGAGCAGTGGAGAAGTGGCTGGTGCAGGTGGAGGATGGGATGATTCGCAGTGTCAGAGATGTAGTAGCCAGGTCCAGATTGGTGAGATCACTGTTCATATACCTTAAAATAATACACTGTACTGTGATTTGTTAACTCTAATACCATCATGTTGTGTATGGATCATATTTTCTTCTGAAGTTCCCCTTATGGTTGAGCATAAATGTGAGTGTGGTTGTACTGACAGGCCTACGCTGAGACTGCACGGAGACAGTGGGTCAAGGAGTGGCCTGGGCAGGTGGTGCTCTGCACCTCACAGATTTTTTGGACCTTGGAGGTTCATGAAGCTATCAGAGCTGGAGCTGATGTAGGTTTCCACACTCTTTTCTCAGAAAATATTTTTGAAATACTACTAATTGTACCTTAACTAATGAAAATGGTGATTTGTGTTTCTATATATGACAAGACTAAGTTGTGGAGTTTCCTAGTTAAAAACCAATCCAGTCTAATAATAGTGTAGAGGTACAAAACAGTGATGTGTCTCACGTCTAACCAATTAACCTGAAATTTTCTTTTGACGAGCATGACACCATAACAGCAACCTTCGGGAAAAAAACAACTAAAATAATAATTGGTCTTTTGTTCGGTGCAGGGTTTAAAAAACTACTATCAGCAACTTCAGAATCAGCTGAATGACATTGTGGAGCTGGTAAGAGGGAAACTGCCCAAACAAACACGGACCACTCTGGGAGCTCTGGTCACTATCGATGTCCATGCCAGGGATGTGGTCATGGAGCTTATTGAAAAAAGTAGGTCATGGCAAAGAATGTACTGGAGTGTACTGGAACAGAGCTTTACCCCAATTTAGAAATAACATACTTGAAAAACAAAACAGTAAATGCTTGTTTTTAACAGGCGTATCCAATGAAACAGACTTTCAATGGCTAGCCCAACTTCGTTACTACTGGAGCAATGACAATGTTCGTGTTCGCATAATCAACTGTGATGTTAAGTATGCCTATGAGTACCTGGGGAACTCACCACGTCTGGTCATCACTCCACTGACTGACAGATGCTACAGAACACTGGTAAAATATCTGACAAATAGCCTACTTAAACATGAATACTTTTTATTGGAATAATGCTGAGTGATCAGACATTTTACAATTAATTTTCAAAGCTCTCCCTCCATTTTAGATCGGGGCATTCTACCTAAATTTGGGTGGTGCGCCTGAGGGTCCAGCTGGAACAGGAAAGACAGAAACCACAAAGATCTAGCCAAAGCTCTAGCTGTGCAGTGTGTGGTCTTCAACTGTTCTGACGGACTGGATTACCTCGCTATGGGCAAAGTAATACCAGCAGGGATTTTTGGATTTATATTCTTAATTCCAATGGCAAATATATAATGCAAAAAAAAAAATTTTTTTTTACCCTCTCTTTTGTCTTTTGGTGCAATTTCTCATAGTTTTTTAAAGGTCTGGCTTCATCTGGTGCGTGGGCATGCTTTGATGAGTTCAACCGTATTGAGCTGGAGGTGCTGTCTGTAGTGGCCCAACAGGTTCTCTGCATCCAGAGGGCTGTCGAGCTGAAGTTGGAGTACTTTGACTTTGAAGGGACCATGCTCAAACTTAATCCCAACTGCTTTGTGTCCATTACAATGAACCCTGGCTATGCAGGACGCTCAGAACTCCCAGACAACCTCAAGGTCTTTAAACAGAGAATAAATATTTTATCAAGAATTGTGGGTTGGCACTGTCAGTTCCAAAAAAGATTGTCTGCACTACTTCTACTCTGCATTATTGATTATATTAATCTACGTTATTTGACCCCAGCTCTTTATCAAATTGTACACTGTAATGAATCAATGGTAATTGTACACTCCTTCAGTATTGTGTGACATGATTGAAAACAGTGTGCAACTTTCCAACATTGCCAGTCACACGTTACCCAATTATTTTCTTCATTTCTCTGTGTAGGTGTTGTTCCGAACAGTGGCCATGATGGTGCCCAACTATGCACTGATAGCAGAGATCTCTCTTTATTCATATGGCTTCCTCAATGCCAAACCATTGTCAGTAAAGATTGTGATGACCTACAGGCTATGCTCCGAGCAGCTCTCCTCCCAGTTCCATTATGATTATGGCATGAGGGCCGTCAAAGCTGTACTTGTGGCTGCAGGAAACCTCAAGCTCAAGTATCCTAATGAGAATGAAGACATACTGGTATTTGTGCTGAAATCAATGCATTTGCTAATTTAGTACATACTGTATGCCCCATTTGTGAACTTTTCTAGTTTGTCAATTGGTTTGCAGTTTTTGATCTTTTTTTTCTCTACATGTTGTAACATCCAGCTCCTGAGGTCCATAAAGGATGTCAATGAGCCCAAGTTTCTCGCCCATGATATTCCGTTGTTCAATGGAATCACCAGTGATTTGTTCCCAGGCATCTCCCTTCCTGAGCCTGACTATAAGGTCAGATATATTGAAGCAATTGCTTATTCTTTTGTCCTAAATTGAACCATTCCCGTGTATTTATTAATAGTCATGTATATTATAATCAGTGTTTTTTTCTTATCCTTCCTTTGCAGCTGTTTCTGGAAGCTGCTGAAGAATGCTGTAAAAATCAAAATGTACAGCCAACCCAGGTCTTCTTACAGAAGATGATCCAGACATATGAGATGATGATAGTCAGGCATGGGTATGTTGTTTTTCAATTTCACTGTTATTATATTATAATAACCTGTTGAAGATGTTTCCAGTTATACATATTCCATGCAACTGGGGCATGGACTAAAGGGAATATTTGATATTGCATGAAGATTTTTTGTGTGTCAGGTTCATGCTAGTGGGAGAGTCTTTTGCCGGGAAGACTAAAGTGCTACATGTTCTGGCTGACACACTGACTCTCATGAATGAGAAAGGGTACGGTGAGGAGGAGAAGATCATCTACATGACATTGAACCCAAAGTCCATCACCATGGGACAGCTCTTTGGACAATTGACCTAGTTTCCCATGAGGTAGATCTCGGTGCTCTGGAGCCTCTAGATCTGTGTACTTACAATACTGGTGTAGATCAAGGACAACAGGTGGCCCTTTCTTTCTCTTAGTCTTTTTTATCTTTTCCTCATTATTAGTGGACAGATGGGATTGTGGCAAACACATTTCGTGACTATGCATCGACCGACACCCCAGACCGTAAATGGTGGTGTTTGATGGACCCATAGACACACTGTGGATTGAGAGCATGAACACTGTGCTGGATGACAACAAAAGGTACATATAATACACAGTAAAAAAAAATATATATGTTTGACATTATGTGACGTGACAATACGTTTGTATTTATTTTTCACAACTGTACTTGAGTACGATTTTTTTTTCTTTTCTCTTCTTCACAGTTATGCCTTATGAGTGGTGAGATCATCCAGATGTCCAATCAGATGAGTCTGATTTTTGAAGCAATGGATCTATCGCAGGCCTCGGTGAGTTAGATGTTTGGACTTGAATGGATCATTTGCTTATTCTGTCTAAAATTGAACAATTGCTAGTCACCATTATGCAATAATGAAACTTTAATAATTGCCAACGTGCTTGTTAAGATGTTGGAACCATGGGAATGAA